>NC_091365.1:6239580-6539580 GCF_038502225.1 Cherax quadricarinatus
CACAACATGCTCTACCAGACGTAACACAGGGTGCCACAACATGCTCTACCAGACGTAACACAGGGTGCCACAACATGCTCTACCAGACGTAACACAGGGTACCCACAACATGTTCTACCAGACGTAACACAGGGTGCCACAACATGCTCTACCAGACGTAACACAGGGTGCCCACAACATGCTCTACCAGACGTAACACAGGGTGCCACAACATGCTCTACCAGACGTAACACAGGGTGCCACAACATGCTCTACCAGACGTAACACAGGGTGCCACAACATGCTCTACCAGACGTAACACAGGGTGCCACAACATGCTCTACCAGACGTAACACAGGGTGCCACAACATGCTATACCAGACGTAACACAGGGTGCCACAACATGCTCTACCAGACGTAACACAGGGTGCCCACAACATGCTCTACCAGACGTAACACAGGGTGCCCACAACATGCTCTACCAGGCGTAACACAGGGTGCCACAACATGCTATACCAGACGTAACACAGGGTGCCACAACTTGCTCTACCAGACGTAACACAGGGTGCCCACAACATGCTCTACCAGACGTAACACAGGGTACAGGGTACCCACAACATGCTCTACCAGGTGTAACACAGGGTGCCACAACATGCTCTACCAGACGTAACACAGGGTGCCACAACATGCTCTACCAGACGTAACACAGGGTGCCACAACATCCTCTACCAGACGTAACACAGGGTGCCACAACATGCTCTACCAGACGTAACACAGGGTGCCACAACATGCTCTACCAGAAGTAACACAGGGTGCCACAACATGCTCTACCAGAAGTAACACAGGGTGCCACAACATGCTCTACCAGAAGTAACACAGGGTGCCTGCCGGTAAGTCCCCTCTTTTTATTCAGGTACAGTGGTGTTGCGTTATTCTGAGTTTCTGCCTTAGATGAATACCTCACCAACCCTGAAAGTTATGATTCGTGTCTTCGGGTTCTCATGACGAGCTACACACTTCTGGTGCCGTAATGTTAAACTCTCACAACTCGTCAAAAGTATATCATGCGTAAAGGTGCCACCTGACTGCTCAGTGAGTCGTTAATCATGCTTAAGGCTGATAATCTAATTACAGAAATTGAGTTAGATACTTGTACAACAGTTGGGTATCACAATAGTCGAAACTTCTCGACTGCTCAGCAGGCTTCTTCAGTCGAATATAGAGGTTACTTTAAAATACTGAAGTAAGCAGAAGCAGTGGTGTTGTACACCGGTACCATTAATAAAATGATACCTCAAAACTGCAGGCCAGGGGACTGCCAGTAGCAACAGCCTGGTTGACCAGACAATTACCAGACAACTCCGAGAAAACTCACGAAATCCGCCAAAGGCATATCCGAAGTAAACATATGTCAACATTCCCAAGGAAAATTCCCAAGAGCAAGAGTCCCCTGACAATGAGAGAGTAAGTTCCTCTAGTCATTCCCTACCTGGAGTCTACCTGGAGGGTATTCTGGGGATCAACGCCCCCGCGGCCCGGTCCACGACCAGGCCTCCCGGTGGATCAGGGTCTGATCAGCCAGGCTGTGGTGCATACGTTGCAATGTATACTGTCAGCATTAACAGCCTGACTGATAACCCCATCGATCGGAGACCTAGCCTGGAACTGTGACGTGGGGATGATGACCCCGGAATCAACTACATCTCTGCAACACAATTGTCCTCAAAGATTTGTTAAATTATACCATGAATTAAGCAGACAAAGCAAATACTATAGTAATTATGGACAAGGTTAATTAAAAAAAAAAAACTTTATTAGAAGACAGGGGAACTGACGTTCCCCTTAACCTCCCTGGTTTCTGGCCCCCATTCATTGGTATGTCATAGTGATACTAGCTCCATATCATTGACTCGAGAGCCCTTCACCAGCGGCCATCTTGGACGTGACGTCAGGTTGCGTGTTGTGTGGATGCTTGTCAGCAGACAACCGCTTGTTACGGATCACCAGAAACTGTAGTTACCTCGTTAGTGTAATTAATAGGATGCTTAAGATTAATTTAGTTTGGGCTTGTGCTGGAAGTGCCGCCTGCCTCGCCTCACTTGTTCAATTTACACACGGCTTTACTCGGCTTATCTACTGAACGCTTATTTATCGTGTTATTTTAGTTCTCCCTGAAGCATTGTTACCATTTTTGCAGAGGTTAACTTGAATTCGGAAAAACTATTGCATATGCATTTTTAATATTGGTACCTGTCGTCGAGTTGTTGATGTTGGTGTTTATTGGTTCACTGAGGTTATAACAAGGTGTCATAATGATATGACGAACGACCATAAGGACACGCATTGAAATCGACCGAAACGACACGAAAGGCACTGAAAACGACCATGACACAACACGCACTGAAAATGACAAATAAATATGTCGAAAGTGACCGCAAAAAAAATATAGAAAAAAGTTACTTCTCTCCCGAAAAACCCACTGGACATGAAAATATGTAAGGATTAACAACATAATTGCGCGAGGTCTGACAGCGCGATGGGATAAGTTAGCAACGTAATAATGATAAAATACGACAGCGTGTGTTTATTTATAAGAGCGTGGAGCTGGGAGTGCCATGAACGTGGCTCCCTCAGGCTAGTTAAGTTCCCTTGGGTCTGGTAGGTTACTGGATGGTTGACCTCCTGCAGCCTATTTCGGGGCATGAGAGTAATATGGCTGGTTACCCTGGATATTTTTTTTTTAAGGCGCTAAATTCATGTGAGGTCCCTTAGCACAAGTTGTGATGGAGGCTCGATCCTCTGTCCGGTAATTGCTATCGAATGCGTTACCACTAGGAATATTCTGATCTTCCCATACCACAACTCTGATTCTCCTGTGTAGCTGATTTTCTTGTAGTGTTTTGAGTGACTTGTTCAGTATGTCGTAGGTTCATTGGTATCAGGACAAGTACGTGCTCATCCCTAGTGGTTAATTTACCAGCTTGATCTGCACCTTCGTTCTCTGGGATACCAGTGTGGTTTGGTATCCAGCCGAGTGGAGTTTCAAGGATTTGGTGGTTGTGTAGTGGCTGGGTCTCAGTAACTGGATGTGCGAAAAACATGCTGCTTTTTCTGTTGCAATGCATCAGTAGTTCTGGCTGGACTGCCACTAACTGTTGTATTGGATAGTGCTGAGGGACTCTCCCAAGACGGTCCATCACAGACTACTGAAAAGCTTATCTGAGCATTTGCTGCATTTTCTGGGCTGCCTCTTCATTAAGGGGAGTTATGTACTTCCAGTTTGATTCGTCGCTATAGTCCCGGCCCGGGTCTTGTGCATGTAGTGACCCGGCGCTATGTACTCTCCTTTCGGATTTCTGGAGGAAACTCTGTTACGATTCCTGGTGGTTTAGAGGTTCGAAGTGAGAGGCGTCGCTCGCAAGGCTCGACGCCTTGAATTTGTTCAGGTTTAGTGCCTGGTCTTGTTTCGTGAGCTTTCAGGTTTTTTCTCCTTGATTTACAGAACCCGCCATTTCACTTCCTCGGCCGTGTCGGTGGATGGTGTGGATGCTTGTGGGACTCCGTAGATGCCGGGGGGATGGGGGAGGGGGCGCTGGGTACTGGTGACGTTATCTGTGTGGTCATGCCTCCAGGTACCGGATCAGCGGATGCTGGCAGCGTTATTTCCATCATGGTCAAGTCTGCTTCTAGGGCTGCGTGAGTGACTGGTGTATCTTCTGATTATGTGCAATTCTTTATTCTTTCTTTGTCCCGTCTCCGAATCCTAGTCGTCTCAGTTTGCGGTGGAGGGAAGTTGGGCTGACAACAGCCTGGTCGGTCTGAGACCTGGTGGAGTTTAGTAGACGGAGGATTGAGCCTCCACTACTCCTTACCCTGAATGTTCCACACAGGCTTAGCTCTTCATGTAATAATAATAATAATAATAAGCAATTTACGGTCGAACATTCGTTCTTTCCCTCGCTACCCTTCTCAATATAACAGTTACATTCTAGGAACACCCGCAGTGTGCTGCTGCTGCTGCTGCTGCTGCTGCTGATATCCTACTCAATATGATAGGTACAGAAAGGGAGGAGAGCTGTTTCTTGTATAGTTAACATTCATGTATCTATTATTGTAAGCTGATCCTCTCTTTAATGTTAATGTAAATAACTCAATTTACTTTATTCCTATTGTCTCTTTTTATTATCACACAGTTGAGTTACTTAGCTTTTTAACTTTTAAAATTTAAATGATAAGATACTACAAGAACTCGCAGTGGAAAAAGTCACTTTTCTGGGTTATCTTGAGGGTACCTCTGCCTAAATAAACTTAACAACAGCTACTAGCAGCTTCAAAGGCTTCCAGCAGCTCTGGAATTACTATCACTTGGAGGATTAACATATCTTAGGATGGTTTGCCCCAAGAGTGGAGTGGATGGGTGAAGTTTACGGGAGTTTGTGGGGAAGGATAGGGTGCTGTGGATGGGTGTGACGGTGGGTGGTCGGGTGGTAGACGGGTTCCGGTGTGTGGATGGGTGAGCGGGTGGGTATTGTGGTGCCCGGGTAGTCTGGGCATGTACCGCCCGCATATGGGTGCTGGGTAGACAGACCGGGGAGAGGGTAGCCAGGGATAGAATATAGGGGAAAGGGGCCAAGGGAGAGAAAGATGGTGGTAAAGGAAAGGGGAGACACGAAGGGAAGAAGAGAAAGAGCAAATGGGAGAGGTACAAAGGGAAAGGCAGAGGGATACCTATAATTACCTATAGACAGTTCCGGGGGGCACTGCCCCCTTGCGCACCGCTCCCAAACCAAGCCTTCCGACTGACGGCCTGTTCAGTCAAACAGTTCGACGCAGGCACCATACCTCGATTTATCACGAACTAACTTGTGGAAGCTATGACGTCGCCTCTGGAGGACAACCAGGTATCTGTTGGTAATTCCGCTTATGCGTTAAGATAGGGTGTTGAAGATTCTAGAGTCCTTTACACTTACTGAATTGTCTTTTGGTGTGTTCATTGCGCCCTAGCTTTTCATAAGGTAATTTTTACATAATCTACAAAGCCGCTTTATTTCGAAAAAAATATTTTCAGTTTTGGACATGCCAGCAGAGGTTAATCTCCTGGTTACCTGGAGGTTATTCCGGGGATCAACGCCCCCGCGGCCCAGTCCATGACCAGGCCTCCCGATGGATCAGGGCCTGATCAACTAGGCTGTTACTGCTTCCCGCACGCAGTCCAACGTACGAGCCACAGCCCGGCTGATCCGGCACTGACTTTAGGTATCTGTCCAGCTCTCTCTTGAAGGCAGCCAGGGGTTTATTGGTAATTCCCCTAATGCTTGATGGGAGGCTGTTGAACAGTTTTGGGCCCCGGACACTTATGGTGTTTTCCCTTAGTGTACCAATGGCGCCCCTACTTTTTATTGGGGGCATTTTGCATCGCCTGCCCAGTCTTTTACTTTCGTAGGGAGTGATTTCTGTGTGCAGATTTGGGACCATTCCTTCCAAGATTTTCCAAGTGTAGATTATGATATATCTCTCCCTCCTGCGTTCCAACGAGTACAAGTCAAGTGCTTCCAAGCGTTCCCAGTAGTTAAGGTGCTTGACAGAACTTATACGTGCAGTAAAGGATCTCTGTACACTCTCTAGATCTGCGATTTCACCTGCTTTGAATGGAGATGTTAATGTACAGCAGTATTCCAGCCTAGAGAGAACAAGTGATTTGAAAAGGATCATCATGGGCTTGGCATCTCTCGTTTTGAACGTTCTCATTATCCATCCTATCATTTTCTTTGCACTTGTGATCGTGGCACTGTTGTGATCCTTGAAAGTGAGATCCTCAGACATTACTACTCCCAGGTCCCTTACATTATTTTTCCGCTCTATTGTATGGCCGGAGTCAGTAGTATACTCTGTTCTAGTTATTATCTCCTCCAGTTTTCCATAACGGAGTAGTTGGAATCTGTCCTCGTGAAATATTAATTTGGATCATCTGTCTTTAATCTTCACTGTCATCAGTGCAATTTCCATCTCAATTTTAAACAAAGGCCCGATGCTGGATGTGATTTTTGGCTTGGATTTTGCATACGAGAAAAAATATAGTTTCTTTTTGTTACTAGTTTTCTTCCCTCTCTCTCCTCGACTCTGCATGATTTATTTTTTAGGTCATTGTTTTCTATTTCTCTAGCTAGTATTTAAGAATATAAGAACATAAGAATGGAGGAACGCTGCAGAAGGCCTACTGGCCCATGCGAGACAGGTCCTTATTTTCATTGTTTGGGGAAATCTGCAACCATTGAGAAGGTCTGTGACTATTCGTCTTCCCTGTAAATGGAACATCTTTCTAACTTGCATCCTCATTTTCTTAATGGTATGAGTTTGGAGTATACTTCTAGTACCATTGAGTTTACCTTCTCGAGGCAATGTGGCGGAGGAAGATGAGAGGGACAGAGAGAGGGAGGTGGCAGAGGGAAGGGGAGAGAAATGAAGGGAGAGACAGGGTGACAGATTGTTAAAGATGAGATACAGAGAGATTAGGAAAGCTTTGAGGAAGAGATTGTGAAGGCGAGAGCTGAGAATAGTGGTGAGAGGCATGGGAAAGAGATGAGAGGAAGGGAAATGAAGACAAAGTGTAGAGAGACGCAGAGAAAACAATGAGAAAGATATTTATGAGGTAGACAAGTATACCACTATTTACCGACAGTTAATAATGCTAGTGATAATAGTAATCAACAGCTCTGGGAAAGACACATGAGCATTCATAGTATAGTGAAATCTTAACGAAAATCGAAATTTTAATAACATTTTATGAATAAAACTAAAACATTATTGTTATTATTATTATTATTATTATTATTATTATTATTATTATTATTATTATTATTATTAAATGTGATAGATTGTTCCACACCTCTCCAGCACACACTCGAACACGAAACCAAATTAACAAATGCCTCACAATTAAAAAAACGCCCAAACAATCAAATATTTACGAAATCAATTGTAATTGTTAAATGTTTTCGTTAAATAATACGCATCATACACTCGTTTGTCCTAGTGTAAACTATACACTGACAGAATAGCCATGTTAAACTGATTGATGTATATATGTGAGTTTGTAAATGAAGTTAAGGGAACACATGACTTTTATGCAGCTCAGTGATTTAATTTGTATGTAAAATTTCTCTCTCTCTCTCTCTCTCTCTCTCTCTCTCTCTCTCTCTCTCTCTCTCTCTCTCTCTCTCTCTCTCTCTCTCTCTCTCTCTCTCTCTCTCAATACGTGAGAGAATGCATGACAATGTTTTACCTCTGATGGGCTTCGAGAGTTTTTCTACTCTCGCAGCCCGGCCTTGGGCCAGGCTTGTCTGGTGCTTGCCTGGTCAACCAGGCTACTGTTGCTGCTGGAGAGTTCGCTTAACTACTGATCATCCAGGCTGTTGGCGCCAGCGGCCTGCATGCCTTCAGAGCTATCACAATCAAAGTTATATTTAAAAATTAAAATAAAAATGGTGAAAAAAATTGAAAGGCTTTCTTTATATTTCGGTTTCATCTTCTAAAGACGGTCTCTAAATCAGATCGAAAGATATTGTTCTTAATGTGTCCTATATTTCCGTTCGTGGAATTTACCCATTATATTTATATCTTAGTTCACTGGATATCTCTGGTTGATTGAGTGATTGGTTGGTTGGTTGACTGGTTGGTTGGTTGGTTGGTTGGTTGGCTAGTTGGTTGTTTCACTGGTTGGTTGACTGGTTGGTTGACTGGTTGGTTGGTTCGGTTGGTTGGTTGGTTGGTTGGTTGGTTGGCTAGTTGGTTGTTTCACTGGTTGGTTGACTGGTTGGTTGGTTGGCTGGTTGGTTGGTTGGTTGGCTAGTTGGTTGGTTGACTGGTTGGTCGGTTGGTTGACTGGTTGGTTGGTCGGTTGGTTGGTTGGTTGGCTAGTTGGTTGTTTCACTGGTTGGTTGACTGGTTGGTCGGTTGGTTGACTGGTTGGTCGGTTGGTTGACTGGTTGGTCGGTTGGTTGACTGGTTGGTCGGTTGGTTGGCTGGTTGGTTGGCTATTTGGTTGACTGGTTGGTTGACTGGTTGGTTGGTTGACTGGTTGGTTGGCTCGTGGGTTGGTTGATGGTTTGTTTGGCTGACTGGTTAGTTGGCTGGTGGGTTGGTTGACGGTTTGGTCGGTTGACTGGTTGGTTGGTTGACTGGCTGGTTGATTGACTGGTTGGTTGGGTGGTTGACTAGTTGGTTGGTTGGGTGGTTGACTGGTTGGTTGGTTGGGTGGTTGACTGGTTGGTTGGGTGGTTGACTGGTTGGTTGACTGATTGGTTGTTTGGGTGGTTGACTGGTTGGTTGGTTGGGTGGTTGACTGGTCGGTTGACTGGTTGGTTGACTAGTTGGTTGGGTGGTTGGTTGGTCGGTTGGTTGACTGGTTGGTTTACTGGTTGGGTGGTTGACTGGTTGGTTGGTTGGCTGGTTAGTTGGTTGGTTGACTGGTTGATTGGTTGGTCGGTTGGTTGACTGGTTGGTTTACTGGTAGGTTGGTTTACTGGTAGGTTGGTTGACTGGTTGGTTGGTTGACTGGTTAGTTGGTTGGTTGACTGGTTGGTCGGTTGGTCGACTGGTTGGTTTACTGGTTGGTTGGTTTACTGGTTGGTTGGTTGACTGGTTGGTTGATTGGTTGGTTGGTTGACTAGTTGGTTGGTTGACTGGTTGGTTTACTGGTTGGTTGGTTGACTGGTTGGTTGACTGGTTGGTTGGTTGACTGGTTGGTTGATTGGTTGGTTGGTTGACTGGTTGGTTGGTTAATTGGTTGGTTGACTGGTTGGTTGGTTGACTGGTTGGTTTACTGGTTGGTTGGTTGACTGGTAGGGTGGTTGACTGGTTGCTTGGTTGACTGGTTCGTTGGTTGGTTTAAAGCCTAACGATCATACGGGGGTAATTATTAAGGCTTCACGTACGTAACTTTTTACCACCAGAAAAATATTTTAATTGCTAAGGGATTAAATCAAACTCTCAGTACACATACTCTTGAAAAAATATATACTTCTCGAGATATATATATATATATATATATATATATATATATATATATATATATATATATATATATATATATATATATATATATATATATATATATTATATATATTATATATATATATATATATATATATATATATATATATATATATATATATATATATATATATATATATATATATATATATATAGCTGAGCTGAGTGAAGGGAATATAGTTATCTAAGATATAAATAACAAGAGCGTGCACTTACCAACGTAGTGACGTATTAACTTTCTTGTAAGTATTCACAATACAATTTAAAATTTCCTTTTTTACACCTCAATATTTTCAAAATTTGTTTGTTCATAAGTTCAAGAAAACCATGAGAACGATAAGTGTCTTTATATAGAGAGATTATGTAAATACAGGATTTTTCAAGAAACTATCACTTTTTTTTTTAATATTTCATCTACATTAGTTTGCGTTGCAAGTATACACAGTATTCCCAGCAGCGTCGCGTACCTCCCTCTACGACGGTCCGACCCCAACTGACCTCGTGTTTTGGGCGAGTCTCGGACCCCCTGTAGTGAGGAACCCAGCGATGCCATATACCATTTTTGTTTTCCCTTCCCATCTGTATTATTTCTCTGTGGTGCCTCGTCCTGGTCCTGTCAGTGACTGCTTCTCGGTGCGCCATGAACACTTACGCAGCGGGAAGCTTCGTCTTGAAGACTCAGTAGTGTGAAGAAAGAAGAATGTGTGAGTAGAGACGATGGTGACTTTGGCTCATGGCTTCTGCCATCTAGTCAGCTGTGTTCTTCCACATTTTCCTATAGTTTTCCTCTTCAAAACTGCCTTTTTCCTACTTGTTCTCCTAAAACATACACCAGGGTTAATGCACACTCAGCTGTGCAGGTGTACAAGTTGTATTTGCTGGGAAAACAGTACGGAACATCTAAGTATTGTGAGAAGGAAGTTCCCTCCCCCCTCCTTTCCCTGCCTTACACGGGTGCCAATTTGGCACCGGGGAACTGCACGTCTCGGCTATTCTTGGCTGTCTGGCACTTGAGAGACCAGCAAACTCCCAGAAACGAAATTTCTCATGATTTTTTTGCGTAATCCGCGTGCTAGGAGTGACTTCTGCTATTGTAATGAGTTAAACTGAATTTATAGGACCTGTTAAACTTTGCTGATTGTGTCTAAAAATTACATAAAGGTTAAGGTGACAGTACAGAGGCAGACACAGCTGACAGACAGACGTTAAAGAGGCCACCAACTCGATGATGTTTTTATGGCAAGAAACGAGAGGAAGAGTGAAGAAAGACGGTAATACAGAGATGATTGGTGTGTGTGTGTGTGTACTCACCTATTTGTGATTGCAGGGGTCGATTCATAGCTCCTGGCCCCGCCTCTTTACTGATCGCTACTAGGTCCTCTTTCTCCCTGTTCCATGAGCTTTATCAAACCTTGTCCTAAAACTATGTATGGTTCTTGCCTCCACTACGTCACTTTCTAGGCCATTCCACTTCCTGACAACTCTATGACTGAAGAAATACTTCCAAACGTCCCTTTGACTCATAGGAGTCTTCAACTTGTAATTGTGACCCCTTGTTTCTGTGTCCCATCTCTGGGACATCCTGTCTTTGTCCACTTTGTCAATTCCTCGCAGTATTTTATATGTCGTTGTCATGTCTCCCCTGACCCTTCTGCCCTCCAGTGTCATGTGTGTGTGTGTGTGTGTGTGTGTGTGTGTGTGTGTGTGTGTGTGTGTGTGTGTGTGTGTGTATGTGTGTGTATGTGTGTGTGTGCACCCAGAATCCGGCAATCCTGGAATTGTAATAATGTTGACAGAATTATCGACAATATGTTAGGTCTTTTAAAAGGACACGGCTTGACAAAGCTCCTGGAGAGCGAAACGTTGCCACAATAAAATGTCGCGTTAGTTACACTTGTCCCTAACAATCCTGGACCAACCAAGCCTCACTAACAACTGTTCTGCGTCATACGGACCCCCAGCCATTACTTCTGCATTTTATTAAAGTTAGTGATAGCCACGACTGAATTTAATCTTTATTAATTCCAATTTGTTGTGTGTGGGATGGACCATCCTGAGAGATCGCAAGTTGGTGGCACATTCACCTCGCCGGAGGTCCATGGTTCGAACCCCGACACGGGTGGAAAAGCTGGGCACGTGTCCTTACACCTGCTGTCACTGTTCACCCAGCAGTAAGTAGGTACCTGGGCGTTAGTCCACTGTTATGGGTGGCATCCCAGGGGGATGGTATTAAGTTTAGGCACAAGTACACATAAATACAATTACAAATTATCGTACCTATTAACATATGTATTAATTACGTATGTATTAAATAAGCTTAGAAGATACGAGCAGCTCCTGCCTAAAATTAATCTGCATAAACAGAATAATAAATGCTAGTGCAGTCCTGTTGGAATGACAGGTCACGCTCCTGTAGCTACTGAACCCATAGTGGAATGACAGGACATCCTCCTAGCTGAACCTAGTGCTCCTAATTACCGTATTGTACAGCTTGTTTACTATGTCAAGCTTACCTCAGCTTTACTCTCTTCCTTTCTCTTATGACGTCCTATGACATCCCTTATCCATTTCAGTTCAACCTGCTCCTTCCATTCACCTTCTACCTCCACTTCTACTGTCTCGTAAACATTCCACCCTTCATCATTCTATTAATTTATAACATTTATTTCCCCTGCCCATTCCTTATTTCCCCTGCCCATTCCTTATTTCCTCTGCCCATTCCTTATTTCCCCTTCCCATTCCTTATTTCCTCTGCCCATTCCTTATTTCCCCTGCCCATTCCTTATTTCCCCTGCCCATTCCTTATTTCCTCTGCCCATTCCTTATTTCCCCTTCCCATTCCTTATTCCTCTTGCCCATTCATTATTTCTTTGCCTCATCGTCACTTCCTTCGTTCCCCGCCGCTGATCTCCGGACCATCACCCTCCCCCACCAGCCACCCTGATGACCCCCGTCTCCTGCACCGCCCATCGCCGCCCACCCGGCGCGGATCGGGTATCGCATTGTATGACAGGACAGTCACTCCCACCGCTAACACCACCACTATCACCACCACTATCGCAAACACCACCATTATCACCAACAGCACTAACAGCACCACTATCATCACCACCACCACGAAAACCAACACGGTCACCAACACCACGAACACCACCATCATCAACCACCACCACCATCATCAACCACCACCACCATCAACCACCATCAACCACCACCACCTACACTATCACCAATACCATCAACAACACCACTATCATCACCACCACTATCATCACCACCACTATCACCAACATCACTTTCACCAACATCATTTTCACCACCGTCACCACCACTACCACCACGACCACAGCTAGTGACCACCATCTAGGTAGTGTTAAAAACGTTAGTTTTGACACGGGTGGCTGAGGACCTTGATGCACCAGGAGATAAGATAAGATAAGATTTCGTTCGGATTTTTAACCCCGGAGGGTTAGCCACCCAGGATAACCCAAGAAAGTCAGTGCGTCATCGAGGACTGTCTAACTTATTTCCATTGGGGTCCTCAATCTTGTCCCCCAGGATGCGACCCACACCAGTCGACTAACACCCAGGTACCTATTTGCTGCTAGGTGAACAGGACAATAGGTGTAAGGAAACGTGTCGAAATGTTTCCACTCGCCGGGAATCGAACCCGGGCCCTCCGTGTGTGGAGCGGGAGCTTTACCCACCAGGCCACCGGGCCACAAATACACTAGTCAGGGGTCCGGACCGCGTGAAGCATTGCAAAATTCAATAAATAAACCTTACCAGAAGGGAGGTTAAAATGCCCCACCAATGATACCTCTAAATGCCCGTTTAATCACGTTTTTAACTGTGTGTAAAGAGTCGTGGTACACACACACTGCATGAGTTTCCATTCAGTTTATAATTTTACAGATGTATAAATTTTAACAATAGTTCTGAGGACACACAGTTGTTGTGAGACACATGATGTTGATATATGATACAGTGTGTTGCGGATATAATGACAGATACAGTGTGTTGTGGATATGATAAATATAATACGTTGTGCAACAGTCGGGTATCTTTAGTGTTGAAACGTTTCGCCCACGTGGTAGGCTCCTTCAGTCATATACAGTCAAATATCATACCTCCTCTTAAATCTATGTATGGATCCTGCCTCCATTACCTCACTCTCCAGGCTGTTCCACTTCCTGACAACTCTATGACTGAAGAAATATTTCCTAATATCCCTGTGTGTACTCACCTAATTATGGTTGCAGGGGTCGATACTCAGCTCCTGGCCCCGCCTCTTCACTGAGTGCTACTAGGTCCTATCCCTGCTCCACGCGCTTTATCATACCTCGTCTTAAAGCTATGTATGGTTCCTTCCTCAACTGCCTCACTTGCTAGGCTATTCCACTTCCTAACTGTTCTATGACATCTTTTTGACTCATCTGAGTCTTCAACTTCCAAATGTGACCCCTTGTTTCTGTGTCCCATCTCTGGAACATCCTGTCTCTGTCCACCTTGTCTATTCCACGCAGTATTTTGCATGTCGTTATCATGTCTCCCCTGACCCTCCTGTCCTCCAGTGTCGTCAGGTCGATTTCCCTTAACCTTTCTTCGTGTGTGTGTGTGTGTGTGTGTGTGTGTGTGTGTGTGTGTGTGTGTGTGTGTGTGTGTGTGTGTGTGTACTCACCTAGTTGTACTCACCTAGTTGAGGTTGCGGGGGTCGAGTCCGAGCTCCTGGCCCCGCCTCTTCACTGATCGCTACTAGGTCACTCTCCCTGAGCCGTGAGCTTTATCATACCTCTGCTTAAAGCTATGTATGGATCCTGCCTCCACTACATCGCTTCCCAAACTATTCCACTTACTGACTACTCTGTGGCTGAAGAAATACTTCCTAACATCCCTGTGATTCATCTGTGTCTTCAGCTTCCAACTGTGTCCCCTTGTTACTGTGTCCAATCTCTGGAACATCCTGTCTTTGTGTGTGTGTGTGTGTGTGTGTGTGTGTGTGTGTGTGTGTGTGTGTGTGTGTGTGTGTGTGTGTGTGTGTGTGTGTACAGTGCTATTACTACTACTAGTAGTAGTAGAGAAGGTTTATATGTTTGTTTAGTCTCCTGCTAGTTATAGCTTTGCCAAATTGGTTGTTAAACTAATAATGGCACTTTGGTTTCTCTTCCCACTTGTCGCCCCTCCTTGACGCTGGTGAGGGGCTCTTGATCTAGGGAACTGGATCTGTGCTCCAGTTCCCTGAATTGAGTCTGAACACCTTCCAACCCCCAACCCCCACAGGCGCTGTATAATCCTACGGGTTTAGCGCTTCACCATTGTTATAGTGATTCCCACTTGTCTTTCCCTCTTTTCCACTCGTCACCCTTCTTCCCACTCATGTCTACCTCTTGTCACTCATGTCTACCTCTTGTCACTCATGTCACCCTCCTTGCCACTCATGTCTACCTCCTTGCCACTCATGTCACCCTCCTTGCCACTCATGTCTACCTCCTTGCCACTCATGTCTACCTCCTTGCCACTCATATCTACCTCCTTGCCACTCATGTCACCCTCCTTGCCACTCATATCTACCTCCTTGCCACTCATGTCACCCTCCTTGCCACTCATGTCTACCTCCTTGCCACTCATGTCACCCTCCTTGCCACTCATGTCTACCTCCTTGCCACTCATGTCACCCTCCTTGCCACTCATGTCACCCTCCTTGCCACTCATGTCTACCTCCTTGCCACTCATGTCACCCTCCTTGCCACTCATGTCTACCTCCTTGCCACTCATGTCTACCTCCTTGCCACTCATGTCACCCTCCTTGCCACTCATGTCTACCTCCTTGCCACTCATGTCACCCTCCTTGCCACTCATGTCTACCTCCTTGCCACTCATGTCACCCTCCTTGCCACTCATGTCACCCTCCTTGCCACTCATGTCACCCTCCTTGCCACTCATGTCACCCTCCTTGCCACTCATGTCTACCTCCTTGCCACTCATGTCACCCTCCTTGCCACTCATGTCTACCTCCTTGCCACTCATATCTACCTCCTTGCCACTCATGTCACCCTCCTTGCCACTCATGTCTACCTCCTTGCCACTCGTGTCACCCTCCTTGCCACTCATGTCTACCTCCTTGCCACTCGTGTCACCCTCCTTGCCACTCATGTCACCCTCCTTGCCACTCATGTCACCCTCCTTGTCACTCATGTCTACCTCCTTGCCACTCATGTCACCCTCCTTGCCACTCATGTCACCCTCCTTGCCACTCATGTCACCCTCCTTGCCACTCATATCTACCTCCTTGCCACTCATGTCACCCTCCTTGCCACTCATGTCTACCTCCTTGCCACTCGTGTCACCCTCCTTGCCACTCATGTCTACCTCCTTGCCACTCATGTCACCCTCCTTGCCACTCATGTCTACCTCCTTGCCACTCATGTCACCCTCCTTGCCACTCATGTCACCCTCCTTGCCACTCATGTCTACCTCCTTGCCACTCATGTCACCCTCCTTGCCACTCGTGTCACCCTCCTTGCCACTCATGTCTACCTCCTTGCCACTCGTGTCACCCTCCTTGCCACTCATGTCTACCTCCTTGCCACTCATGTCACCCTCCTTGCCACTCATGTCACCCTCCTTGCCACTCATGTCTACCTCCTTGCCACTCATGTCACCCTCCTTGCCACTCGTGTCACCCTCCTTGCCACTCATGTCTACCTCCTTGCCACTCATGTCACCCTCCTTGCCACTCATGTCTACCTCCTTGCCACTCATGTCACCCTCCTTGCCACTCATGTCTACCTCCTTGCCACTCATGTCACCCTCCTTGCCACTCATGTCTACCTCCTTGCCACTCATGTCACCCTCCTTGCCACTCGTGTCATCCTCTCCATTATCTTCAGCTGCTCTTATAATGCCCATTAACTCTATTATTCAGTTGTTGTGACGTCCCTTCTACACATCATAAAATTTAATACAGTTACGGTTTAAAAATATCTCTCACATGTTAACTTAACTATTAAAACTTTGCCAATATTTTAAAAATCTCGTGAGGAGACGGTGAGATTTTTCTCTTTTCTGTCTCGTATTTCCTCATGATGATAAAAACTCAGTATATTTGAACGTTCGGTTATGTTGGTTCGAAATTTTGTCGTAGTTTGTTTTGACTGTTTTTTTTTTTTAATAGTAACAATATGTGTTGTGCGTCGTCCCCCTCCCCTCTGTCTCTCTGTCTCTCTGTGTCTCTGTCTCTGTGTCTTTGTCTCTGTGATCTGTTTTTCTGTCTGCTTCTCTGTGTCTCTGTGATCTGTTTTTCTGTCTGCTTCTCTGTGTCTCTGTGATCTGTTTTTCTGTCTGTTTCTCTGTGTCTCTGTGATCTGTTTTTCTGTCTCTGTGTTTTTGTCTCTGTCTTTTCTCTTTCTCTCTCTCTGTCCCTCCCCCCACTGAGATCACTCACCATCTGAGAATCAAGAGCCCCCACCACTAACATCAAGATCCCCCCCTAACATCAAGGCTCCCACCTCCCTCCTTGAAGGGTTCTTACATTGCAATTATATAAAAACGTAAAAAAAAAAAAAAAAAACATCAGCTGGGTCGAAGGACCCGGGTTCGATCCTGGGGCTAGTCGAGACGCGGTGCTAAAGTCACCTTAAGCTTCTGTTTCACCTAGCAGTAGGTAGGTACCTGGGTGTTAGCCGACTGTTATGGGTCGCATCCTGGGTGAGAGAGCCAGAGAATTCAAATAATCCACACTGCCTGGTTTGTTTTCGGTTATTCTATATAAAAACACTCTGGGATTAAAAATTCCCCCAAAAATCTTTGGTTGAAACCCTTTGGGATTAGTCCAAAAAAAAGTCTTTAAGAACCCTCTGGGTTTAATAATCTTAAAAATCCTCGACCCAGGTTAAATCCACCTAGGATTAATACTCGCAAGAAAGTCTTGGATTAAATCTCTCTAAGATCAATAATCCAAAGGAAGTCCTTTTACTCTCCTTATTCAAAGAATCCCTGGAGGATAACACAGCCCTCAGGATCACTAACACAAACTAGCTAGAGTAATAAGGAATACACTATAAGCAGAGGGCGGCTTTTTTTTTTTTTTAGTGGTTGGGCCATGATGTCATCGGTTTACAACATAACGTTATGGCTTACAGAGCTCGGCTACGATGTCGCTGGTGAAGAAAGCTTAGGCCATGTCTGCGACTCAGGGGACTTGGGCCACGATATCACTTGTTCGGAAAACACCATGACAATGTGGCCCAGAGTTTGGGCCAGGATTTCACTGGTAAGAGTTTACACCATTACGTGTATGGTTGACAGAGCTTATGCTACGATGTCAGTTGTGAAGAACGTAAGAATGGAGGGTTGGGTTTAAGTAAGGTCTGTTTAGCATCGGTTACTGGGATAGCCAGGCTAATTCCTTTCGTAGCCTCGACCATAGGGTGGACAAACATGTGGGTTTGAAGGGTTTCATGGCCTAGGCCATGAAATTATGGCTCAGAGAGCAGTGGTGGACCTACATTTTTGGGGCCCCTGAAGCTTGAACTGTTATGGAGGCCCCTTCGCAACCCTTTCTCATACAGCAGACCCAATTTTTATAAGCAATGTGGACTAAAGTGGCTTCTGAGGGCCCCTCCGGGATTAGGGGCCCTCAAGCTTCATGAGGTTCATAATAGATCCGCCCCTACCAGAGAGTTTGGGCCAAGATACCACTGGTCAAGAGAGCTCACACGATACTCGCTCAGCCATCGCAAATGCTTCAGGATGACGGCAGGTAACCCAAGACGTGATGCAGGTGGGATGGAGGGGACAGGAAGTATTTACATCACCTCCCCTCCTTCCCCCAGAGTGCCCACCACGGGGCAAGTGAGTTCGTTTCAACATCTGGTGCACATTTTATCCCTAATGGATGCCCGGACTCTCTTAGGTGCCAGGGCAAACTAAAACAAAAAATGGAGATTTGAAGCGGGTTGAGTTCGAACTCATGGTGAGGCAGTCCCAAAACTTGAAGTGCTCTTTGAAAATGGGTTTAAACTTGGGATGTGCCAAAGTATCGGTATCGGCGGGTATCGACCACACAAATGACCTAACTGACCCACAACATATCACCCAGGACCGCAAATATGAACATGGACAGACGTGAACTACTAACTATGCTGCTGGGAACCTTCATTCGTCGACCTGTAATCTACCTGGGGGATGTTCCGGGGATCTACGCCCCTGTGGCGCAGTGCTTGACCAGGCCTTACAGTGGATCATGGCCTGATCAGCCAGGATATTACTGCTGGTCGCACGTAGTCCAACGTACGAACCGCAGCTGGGCTGATCGGGTACTGACTTTAGGCATCTGTCCAGCTCCCTCTTGAAGGCAGCCAAGGAAACTCCAGAGACTCGGACACTTGTGTTTTCTCATATCGTACACATGACGCCCCTGCTTTTCACTGGTGGTATATTGACTGGTTAAAGTGCTTTATAGAGCCTATTGACTAAACAAGGGTCATTAAGGCAGCATGTAACCTCTCCACTACCAGACAAAAATACTTTAATCTCTAAAATGGGGATTTAGGTAAATTCTCAGAATATATAAGACCAATACATTTTTCGGTGTATATATTCTGTGTATTTTTGCCCGAAATGCCCTTGTGGCTTAGCGCTTATTTTTTATTATAATAGTAATAATGCGCATATTGTGGGCTTTAAAGATCTTGTAATTGTGTATAATGTTTAGAAAATAGTTTTTAATTTTCAATAATTCGAGAAACTTTATTAAAAATCCCCTCAGGGAAGGTTCCTTGATGTTGGTGAGGGGCTCTTGATTTAGGGAATTGGATCTGTGCTCCAGTTCCCCAAATTAAGCCTGAATGCCTTCCACATCCCCCCCCCCAGGCGCTGTATAATCCTCCGGGTTTAGCGCTTCCCCCTTGATTATAATAATAATAATTTATTAAAAATACGACGAGGCAACAAAATGTTTTGGAATTTTATGAAAAATTTTTCTTAATACAACGAGAGCCAAATAAATGTAAATAAAGTTCCACTAAAATCCTCCTTGACTTTACTAACATGGTTATTACATGTTCCTGGGAACGGTAAACCCGAGAGGGTCATTACGGTTAAGAACATAATAAAGGAGGAACACAGCAGCGGGCCTACTGGCCCATACCAGGCAGGTCCTTCTCAAACCCAACCCCACTAACAAAAACATTTGTCCAACTCATAACTGGTGACGGGGAAGAGGGAGGGAGGTTTGATCCAAGAAATGGGGAGTGTAGATCCAGTTCCCTGGATGAAAAGCATTGAAGTGATGTTCATAGGAGTGGTTCTCCTGAGATGACTAGTTCAGGTATCAGGTTGTTGGTAGGTGATGGCCCGACTTATGACCCGTGACCTGGTGACCTGACCTAGAACGTTCCCACGGTGCTGCCAGAGGGCGTAGAAGAGAGGGGAAGGAAGTGAGGGGGAGAAAAGGGAGCAGAATAATGGAGGCGGTGAGTGGGGAGGTAGATGAGAAAGATAAAGGGAAAGGGTGGTTGGAGAAGTATACAAGGTTGAGATGAAGAGGAGTGAAGTGGAGGAGGATGGTGGAAGAGGAGATTGGAAGAAAGTGTAGATGGGAGAGAAACTGACCTACACTCTTGAGATAACTTCTAATCACACAAACAATATAAACAAGATACCCTAATAAATCTTTTTATTAGCGAAAATGTAAAAGCAATACAGAGTTGAGTAGTGGAAACAGAAGTGATCAATCCACTCGACTATTTTAGAAGTGAAATGATGCACAGTATTTCCCGATACGAGCTGTACACAGGACTGATACATGTTCGTAACACCTGGGTATCTTTACCGAGAAACGCAGATACCCGGCCAGAACTCCACTAGTGGGCCTCGCCCACATGTGACGACGCTATCAATTTCTACATCCCTCCACTTCCTCCATTGGCTCTGGTATAAAAGTCTCCCTCCTCATGCCTCTGTTTAAGAGTGGTAAAGCCTGTTGTGTAGGCGAAATAGTTCTCTGTAAACTTAACTGGTTTCTGGTCACCATTTGCAAAACTAGTATTATGAGCCGCTTGTTCTGTGTCCTGACGTACAAACCACCACCCATCACAAACAAGATTTTCCTTCATTAGCGTCAGTCAGCCCCATAGAGATAATTATTCCTCATGAACATAATCATGGTGTGAATTTCCTGTGGCAGCCACAAGGGTGATCAAGTGACAGGATCAGAGGGACAGTATCTCTTATGTTGACATCGTCTTCCTCTGCCTAGATCGCTTACACTCCGGGAAATTGCCGAAGCCTTACGACGCTCCAAGACTCTTTTATTCGTTCGGGAACGTTCCACTTTATTTCCTCCCCGGATCATTATTTAGAGGTATTACCCCAAGCCCTTCTTCCCTCTCTGGCCTACTATGTTTCCTCCGCTCTCCTCTCCTTTACTTTCACTTCCCTCTAATACTTCCCTGCACTCCTGTTTCACCTCGTAATTCAGTAGCAAAGCGTTTGAATCTTAATCGAGTGGACCTAGATTCGACTTACAAGAAAGGTGAGACAGTGGACCTCCTGTCCACTGTTCATTTGCCAGTAAACAGATACCTAGGAGTTAATCTGTTGTCGTAAGCGTCATTCTAAGGGCGAGGACATAAGGATCCACTATTATTAATAACCCACACAGCCTGAGTTATCTTTGGTTATTAACCCTCAGGAGTTATTAGTCCATAGAAAGTTTTTGTTCGTCTTCCCACCTCGCTTTATCGTTCCGTCGGTCATTCTTTTTTGCTTTAGGCTGCATGGTACCTGAACGTCACCAGTCAAGGATACTTTAATTCTAAAAATATAGCTTAACTGCACTCTCCGAACATGTACTCGGAGATGCACACCTCTCGGTGTGTGTATACACTGAAAGATATACATCTCCCGTTGTGTATACATAGAGATACACACCTCTCGGTGTATATACATTGGTTCAAGAGCCCTTCACCACAGGCATCAGGGTACTTTACCCTTGAAGAGTACACTGTAGACTGACAAATGCTCTTTCTATAGAGAATATAAACTATGACTTGACTAATACACTCTTCCACGCCAGCGTTACCACAAATCAGGTTCCAACCTTTGCTCTAGTCTCTGGTACATCACTTACCACCTCATCCACTAATTATCAAACCAAGTGATTGACACCTAATTCCTTATACCACTTACATAACCTGATACCAGACCTCAACTCATGTAATTTGCAAACGCTGGAGGAATCAAATACAAAATGGGAATTGACACAGTTACTTTTTGCTGATGATACTGTGCTTATGTGTCAAGGTTGTTTAATCAAATACAGAGATCTAGCTCCCGGGACCTGCTCACCCATCCAGTTGATTTTAGAGATGTTGCTCCAGCTCTACCCTCCATCACTACCAGTCTCTCTTCTCACCACAGCCTCAGACACGCTTCCCCACTCCACCATCCTTGCACTCCCGCACCCCTCCCCTCTCAACCACCCCTCTCAACCACCCCTCTCAATCACCCCTCTCCCCAGCTATCAGATGAACGAAGTACCAGGTAATCATCATAGAGAAATATAATCTTGTGAACTCCTATAACTTCTTCTTATTCCCTTGAGCACCCTCACCTGAGAGGAATGGATGGGTGAGAAAGAAAAGGGGAGAAAGGAAGCTAGAAAGGAAGCTAGAAAGGATAATTATAATCAGCTTTAAGCAAAGGAGAGTGAGTACGACAGACTGCACAGGACTTGGAAGTCAACTCTTAGGTTTTCTGTAAAGAACAGTCTACTTCTACCTATACTAAGGATTATTGTGTATTACCTAGATGCACGAGTCAACAATGAAGAGAGTATTAATTACCACCCCCACACTTACTCTCCCATACCCACACCCAGGTGTTTACACCAGCGTGGTGCTGGACGAAGCTACCACACAGGCGCCGACGCCGCTACTTTGTATGTAAACAAACCTTTGTTGTGTCAACACTAAGAAACCTTGTGTGTGTGTGTGTGTGTGTGTGTGTGTGTGTGTGTGTGTGTGTGTGTGTGTGTGTGTGTGTGTGTGTGTGTGCTCACTTATTTGTACTCACCTATTTGTGGTTGCAGGGGTCGAGTCATAGCTCCTGGCCCCGCCTCTTCACTGATTGCTACTAGGTCCTCTCTCTCCCTGCTCCATGAGCTTTATCATACCTCGCCTTAAAACTATATATGGTTCCCGCCTCCACTACCTCACTTTCTAGGCTATTCCACGGCTTGACTACTCTATGACTGAAGAAATACTTCCTAACATCTCTTTGATTCATCATGTGTGTGTGTGTGTGCGTGTATGTGTGTGTGTGTGTGTGTACTCGCCTATTTGTAGATGCAGGAGTCGATTTACGGTTCGTAGCTCCGCCTTTTCGCTAGTCGTTACTAGGTCACTCTCTCCCTGCTCCAAAAACCGTATCATACCTCTTTTTAAAATTATATATGGATCCTGCTCCCACTACTTCCCTCTGTAATAAATATAATATCTTTATTTCTACAAGTATATGTACAAGGTTACCTGGATACCTGGAGGTTATTCCGGGGATCAACGCCCCCGCGGCCCGGTCCATGACCAGGCCTCCCGATGGATCAGGGCCTGTTCAACTAGGCTGTTACTGTTGGCCGCACGCAGTCCAACGTACGAGCCACAGCCCGGCTGATCCGGCACTGACTTTGGGTATCTGTCCAGCTCTCTCTTGAAGGCAGCCAGGGGTTTATTGGTAATTCCCCTAATGCTTGATGGGAGGCTGTTAAACAGTTTTGGGCCCCGGACACTTATGGTGTTTTCCCTTAGTGTACCAATGGCGCCCCTACTTTTTATTGGGGGCATTTTGCATCGCCTGCCCAGTCTTTTACTTTCGTAGGGAGTGATTTCTGTGTGCAGATTTGGGACCATTCCTTCTAAGATTTTCCAAGTGTAGATTATGATATATCTCTCCCTCCTGCGTTCCAACGAGTACAAGTCAAGTGCTTCCAAGCGTTCCCAGTAGGTATACAGTCCTAGCTGAAATCAGTGACATACTACTATATAGAAAGCCGCTGGTTATGCAAAGCATTTCGGGAAAATTAGGTCAATTTTGTCCCAGGATGCGACCCACACCAGTCGACTGGTGAACACTGGATAGCAGGTTTCTTAAGGAAACCCGTCTTAATGTTTTCCAGCCGTACCGGGGATTCGATCTCTGGACCTCAGTGTGTGAGTGGGATTGAACTCGCGGCGAGTGAGTTGTAAAACTCTAGTGTCATTACGATTTCGCGAGAAAGGAACGCACTCATTAGGAATATCTTTATCGAAGATGTTTCTCTCCTTGAGCTGTATGGCCCTTGTGGGTTTAGTGTTTAGTTTTGATTATAATAATTTATTTCTTGAACGCCGCCGCTGCTGCTGCTGCTGCCGCTGCCGCTGCTGCTGCTGCTGCTGCTGCTGCTGCTGCTGCCGCTGCTGCTGTTGCTTCTGCTGCTGATGATGATGATGATGATGATGATGATGATGATGATGATGATGCTATTACGGGCGTAGGGACGATACAAAGGTCCATAAAATGCGCTGATTCTGGTGAAAAAGGCAGCCAACGGGTAATTGAAGGGTGGGCCAGGAGCTTCTACGCAACATAATATCAGTTAGGTTATATGGTTATTGTAGCTAGAATTTCAGATGTGTCAGAAATGTTAAACTAATCTAAAATACCGAAATATCAAATGAAAACAACCTTCCTTTAGTTTTTATATACTTAATATACACGCTTCCACGCCTACATACACGCCCACACTACCACGCCCACACCTCCACGCCCATACAAACAAGCCGCCCGTCAAAATAGCCCATTAGAGCAAAAAATATAGCAAAAAGTATTGGTGAAAGAGCGGGATGGAGGGTAATACACACCGACATTTTTAATTAAATGACTTCCTTTCTGTGCGTATTTTTAATACTCTTGGTGCGTCACTGGTGCGTTAGTTTCATGCACAGTCTTCAGGTGGAGACATGCGTCAGCGTCTTACACAGCGGAATTTTAACCAGGAGGGTTAGCCACCGCCAATAAACCCCTGGCTGCCTTCAAGAGAGAGCTGGACAGATACCTAAAGTCAGTGCCGGATCAGCCGGGCTGTGGCTCGTACGTCGGACTGCGTGCGGCCAGCAGTAACAGCCTAGTTGATCAGGCCCTGATCCATCGGGAGGCCTGGTCATGGACCGGGCCGCGGGGGCGTTGATCCCCGGAATAACCTCCAGGTAACCTCCAGGTAACCCAGGATAACCCAAGGAAGTCAGTGCGAAATCGAGGACTGTCTGTCTTATTGCCACTGGGGTCCCTCAGTCTTGTCCCCCAGTATGCGACCTACACCACTCCACTAACACCCAGGTACCTGTTTGCTTGCTAGGTGAACGGGACAACATCTGTAAGGAAAAAGGCCCAATGTTTCCACCCGGCCGGGAATCGAATCACGGACACTCAGTGTATGAAGCGAGAACGTGCCTACCAGGCCATTACTGTACTTCCTTGTGGTACTCTGCTCTAAACGGAACTCAAAAAAATATTAAAATCACTCAAGAGATGTTAAATCTGTTAGGTATAACCTAACCTAACCTAATCTAACTAGGTATAACCTAACCTAACTAGGTATAACCTAACCTAACTAGGTATAACCTAACCTAACTAGGTATAACCTAACCTAATCTAACCTAACCTAACCTAACCTAACCTAACTAGGTATAACCTAACCTAACTAGGTATAACCTAACCTAACTAGGTATAACCTAACCTAACTAGGTATAACCTAACCTAATCTAACCTAACCTAACCTAACCTAACCTAACTAGGTATAACCTAACCTAACTAGGTATAACCTAACCTAACTAGGTATAACCTAACCTAACTAGGTATAACCTAACCTAATCTAACCTAACCTAACCTAACCTAACCTAACTAGGTATAACCTAACCTAACTAGGTATAACCTAACCTAACTAGGTATAACCTAACCTAACCTAATCTAACCTAACCTAACCTAACCTAACTAGGTATAACCTAACCTAACTAGGTATAACCTAACCTAACCTAATCTAACCTAACCTAACCTAACCTAACCTAACTAGGTATAACCTAACCTAACTAGGTATAACCTAACCTAACTAGGTATAACCTAACTTAAACTAACCTAACCTAACTAGGTATAACCTAACCTAACTAGGTATAACCTAACCTAACCTAAGTAGGTATAACCTAACCTAACCCAACTAGGTATAACCTAACCTAACCTAACCTAACCTAACCTAACCTAACTAGGTATAACCTAACCTAACCTAACTAGGTATAACCTAACCTAACCTAACTAGGTATAACCTAACCTAACCTAACTAGGTATAACCTAACCTAACCTAACCTAACCCAGGAGAACATGTAGGCCAAGAGCTACATAAAGTAACAACGATGTGAGTAGCAAAAACAGTTGAAACTAAGCCATGTATATAAAAATTTTTAACCATTATCCAGAACTTCTTGCTTTAAACTGAGTCAGGTTTAACAACCAAAATTAGTGTGTACCTGGATAGTGTTGAGAACAGGTGACCAGTGGTTCTCGTAGTACGTAAATGTTGTGTGATGACACCTGCTTCTATATACCTGACTGCAGTACATAAGCAACTTCTCGGCACATATGCTGTGAATTTCTCAGGATTGATGGACTGAAGACATCGACTCCAGCCTGGGGGACTGATTACCTTATACTCTTCCTCGCCTTTCTCTTTTATTCTCTGTATTGTACTGAAGAAGCCACTTGCTGCCGAAACGTTTCCTCACTAAAAATTTCTATTTCACAAGTGTCTCATTCTTTATAATAATTTTCTACTGTGGTTTTGAGATCATTTAGATACTGTGGCCATCCGTATATAGTATAAAATATATATATTTGACACATGATAAAGCAATCAAAACAAATAATGTGAGATATTTATTTTAGGGTCCCTGTCAGTGACCTTAAAGCTATTTCGTATATTTTCTAAATAAAGTTTATCGTGTGTCTCCTGTTTATGACATTTTTCTCAGTACTGGAGGAAACGTCGCAATCTTTTACGACTATCTGTCGACTGGTGCCAGCGTTCATTTATCAGGACAGTGAGTTTTGTCTGTCAGTCGAGGAGTCTGTCATCAGTCTGGGTAAGAGACGAGCGTTACCTGGGTTAATTATAGAGCTTCGCCGCTCAAACATTCCTCGACGCAGGCCGCTTAACAGTCCGACACCGAAGAGATCTTAAAGAAGCCTCTAAAATCCATAAGAATCCAAGGGTGTCGTAATAAGTAAACGGCCGAGGGACCTCCCTCCATTCTGCGGTCCATAGTGGGGACAACAGAAAATGAGATGTGCACTCATAAAGGGGCACTTTCTGAACCCGTCAGACCACGGCGCTAATATAAGCACTTCACGAACCCGTTAGACCACAGAGCTAAAACGGGCACTTAACGAATGCGACAAGTCAATCCATGGCACTAAAACAGGAAATTTACGAACCAGTTAGACCATGGCTCTAAAACAGGCACTTGTGGAACCTTTTAGACCACAAGGCTAAAACAAAAAGGTATCGGCAATCCCGCAGTGGCGTCGAGAAAGCTGTCAGAGCGCCCTCTTCCGACACCGAGAAGGCAATCCCGCCGTGGCGTCGAGAAGAGAAAGCTCCCTCTTCCGACACCGAGACGGTAATGCTGTAATGAAATTTTATTAGAAGTTTTTACTCTGGTGTCTGCTGAGCGCCGCCAGCACCTTAAATGTACTGAGAGGTGGAAGCTCTCAGACAATAGATTTACTGAGAGCATACTAGTCTACCTTTCAAATGATTATCCACAGGAACAAGGTGTGTAGTTAATTGATCTCCCAAATGTGTACCCATTTTTGAAACCCATTCCTATGACTACTGGTTAGTGGGGTTTTAAAAACTTATCTACTACACGAGAGTTATTAAAGCTGCATTGTAACCTGCTCCCGCCTCCTCGGCTACTACTAACGTTTCCCCTCTCCTGGCTTTGAGAGTTTTATCGTACCTCTTCTTAAAGCTATGTGGATCCTGAATTTACCACTCCACTGTGCAGGTCATTCCAATTCCTCATCGCCCTAAGGCTGAAGAGATACTTTCTAACATCCCTGTGACTCAGTGCTTTCAACTTCCAACTTTGTCCTGGTGTTCTTGTGTCCTGTTTCTCGAACACTGTTCCAGTTCACCCGATCATGCACCCTGTGTGTGTGTGCACTCACCTAGTTGTACTCGCCTAGTTGTTTACCTGGAGTTTACCTGGAGAGAGTTCCGGGGGTCAACGCCCCCGCGGCCCGGTCTGAGACCAGGCCTCCTGGTGGATCAGAGCCTGATCAACCAGGCTGTTGCTGCTGGCTGCACGCAAACCAACATACGAGCCACAGCCCGGCTGATCCGGAACTGACTTTAGGTGCTTGTCCAGTGCCAGCTTGAAGACTGCCAGGGGTCTGTTGGTAATCCCCCTTATGTGTGCTGGGAGGCAGTTGAACAGTCTCGGGCCCCTGACACTTATTGTATGGTCTCTTAACGTGCTAGTGACACCCCTGCTTTTCATTGGGGGGATGGTGCATCGTCTGCCAAGTCTTTTGCTTTCGTAGTGGGTGATTTTCGTGTGCAAGTTCGGTACTAGTCCCTCTAGGATTTTCCAGGTGTATATAATCATGTATCTCTCCCTCCTGCGTTCCAGGGAATACAGGTTTAGGAACCTCAAGCGCTCCCAATAATTGAGGTGTTTTATCTCCGTTATGCGCGCCGTGAAAGTTCTCTGTACATTTTCTAGGTCGGCAATTTCACCTGCCTTGAAAGGTGCTGTTAGTGTGCAGCAATATTCCAGCCTAGATAGAACAAGTGACCTGAAGAGTGTCATCATGGGCTTGGCCTCCCTAGTTTTGAAGGTTCTCATTATCCATCCTGTCATTTTTCTAGCAGATGCGATTGATACAATGTTATGGTCCTTGAAGGTGAGATCCTCCGACATGATCACTCCCAGGTCTTTGACGTTGGTGTTTCGCTCTATTTTGTGGCCAGAATTTGTTTTGTACTCTGATGAAGATTTAATTTCCTCATGTTTACCATATCTGAGTAATTGAAATTTCTCATCGTTGAACTTCATATTGTTTTCTGCAGCCCACTGAAAGATTTGGTTGATGTCTGCCTGGAGCTTTGCAGTGTCTGCAATGGAAGACACTGTCATGCAGATTCGGGTGTCATCTGCAAAGGAAGACACGGTGCTGTGGCTGACATCCTTGTCTATGTCGGATATAAGGATGAGGAACAAGATGGGAGCGAGTACTGTGCCTTGTGGAACAGAGCTTTTCACCGTAGCTGCCTCGGACTTTACTCTGTTGACGACTACTCTCTGTGTTCTGTTAGTGAGGAAATTATAGATCCATCGACCGACTTTTCCTGTTATTCCTTTAGCACGCATTTTGTGCGCTATTACGCCATGGTCACACTTGTCGAAGGCTTTTGCAAAGTCTGTATATATTACATCTGCATTCTTTTTGTCTTCTAGTGCATTTAGGACCTTGTCGTAGTGGTCCAATAGTTGAGACAGACAGGAGCGACCTGTTCTAAACCCATGTTGCCCTGGGTTGTGTAACTGATGGGTTTCTAGATGCGTGGTGATCTTGCTTCTTAGGACCCTTTCAAAGATTTTTATGATATGGGATGTTAGTGCTATTGGTCTGTAGTTCTTTGCTGTTGCTTTACTGCCCCCTTTGTGGAGTGGGGCTATGTCTGTTGTTTTTAGTAACTGTGGGACGACCCCCGTGTCCATGCTCCCTCTCCATAGGATGGAAAAGGCTCGTGATAGGGGCTTCTTGCAGTTCTTGATGAACACAGAGTTCCATGAGTCTGGCCCTGGGGCAGAGTGCATGGGCATGTCATTTATCGCCTGTTCGAAGTCATTTGGCGTCAGGATAACATCGGATAGGCTTGTGTTAATCAAATTTTGTGGCTCTCTCATAAAAAATTCATTTTGATCTTCGACTCTCAGTCTGGTTAGCGGCTTGCTAAAAACTGAGTCATATTGGGACTTGAGTAGCTCACTCATTTCCTTGTTGTCATCTGTGTAGGACCCATCTTGTTTAAGTAGGGGCCCAATACTGGACGTTGTTCTCGATTTTGATTTGGCATAGGAGAAGAAATACTTTGGGTTTCTTTCGATTTCATTTATGGCTTTTAGTTCTTCCCGCGATTCCTGACTCCTAAAGGATTCTTTTAGCTTAAGTTCGATGCTTGCTATTTCTCTGACCAGTGTCTCCCTACGCATTTCAGATATATTGACCTCTTTTAGCCGCTCTGTTATTCTTTTCCGTCGCCTGTAAAGGGAGCGCCTGTCTCTTTCTGTTTTACATCTACTCCTCCTTTTTCTTAGAGGAATAAGCCTTGTGCATACATCGAGTGCTACCGAGTTAATCTGTTCTAGGCATAAGTTGGGGTCTGTGTTGCTTAGTATATCTTCCCAGCTTATATCGGTTAGGACTTGGTTTACTTGGTCCCACTTTATGTTTTTGTTATTGAAGTTGAATTTGGTGAATGCTCCCTCGTGACTAATCTCATTATGTCGGTCTGGGGCTCCGCGCATACATGACTGAACCTCAATTATGTTGTGATCTGAGTATATTGTTTTTGATATGGTGATATTTCTTATCAGATCATCATTGTTAGTGAAGATGAGGTCTAGTGTATTCTCCAGTCTAGTAGGCTCTATTATTTGCTGGTTTAAATTGAATTTTGTGCAGAGATTTAAAAGCTCGCGTGAGTGTGAGTTTTCATCAGAGCTGCCTCCTGGTGTTATTACTGCAACAATATTATTTGCTATATTCCTCCATTTTAGGTGCCTTAAGTTGAAATCCCCCAGGAGCAAGATGTTGGGTGCAGGAGCTGGAAGGTTTTCCAGACAGTGGTCAATTTTTAACAGCTGTTCCTGGAATTGCTGGGATGTTGCATCCGGAGGCTTGTAGACTATCACAATGACTAGGTTTTGGTTCTCGACCTTTACTGCTAAAACTTCCACTACATCATTTGAGGCATTTAGCAGTTCTGTGCAAACAAGTGACTCTGCAATGTACAGGCCAACCCCCCCCTTTTGCCTGTTCACTCTGTCACATCTGTATAGGTTGTAACCTGGGATCCATATTTCGTTGTCTAAGTGATCCTTTATGTGGGTCTCAGTGAAAGCCGCGAACATTGCCTTTGCCTCTGCAAGCAGTCCACGGATGAAAGGTATTTTGTTGTTTGTTGCTGGCTTTAGACCCTGTATATTTGCAAAGAAGAATGTTATCGGACTGGTGGTATTGTTGGTACTGGGGGGGGATTTTTTTTCCGGCATTAGTATCTGTATCTGTTGGTTTGGAGTGGAGGCCATCGACTGTGGTTCCACTCCAGGAATGACTGGATTTGGTGTACGATTTCTGCCATTTCCTGCCAGTTTTTTTTCCTTCCTGGCACTAAAAAACCTCTCCCTCTTGAGTGGCTGTGGCTACCCAGGTTTTCCCATGGCCTGGATGTTTTGTATCTTTTTGTCCCCTTTAGATGGTATGCCTGGCAATTTAAGTTATAGCACAGTCTTTCCTGTACTGAAGAGGTACACAGTTCAGGGTGAAAAAGCTTACAGGAAGGGAGTTTGCATTTTCCTGTTGTCATATGGGCATGGCATTTCCTAGGGTGGTCATAGTTGCACGTCCCATCTGTTTTTCCAGATTTCCCATGCCAGCAGATACCGAGTGCATAGTATGTGCACAGGCTTGGTTTCCGTTTGCCTTGGGTTTCTGTGACTGTATTCCCTGTTGGTGCATGTTTCCCTGTCTTACTTCTATCCTCCCTAGCACCAACAATGGAGCTCCCACCATTTGTTTTTGGTAATATATCCTCACTATTGCTAGTGGAGTCCTCTTGTTTGCTATTTCCTGCGGTATTTCTAGTTTGCAATATTGGTTTTATCTTATCTTTGACTACACTTGTTTCCCTACTATGGCTCCTGTCCCCTATGCGGTCATTCATATGTATTCCTTCCTGCATATAGTTCCCGACTACCTGGACAAAATCTCCAGCTTCACCATTACTGTCTCCCAGGACAGCATCTCCAGCTTCCCCATTACTGTCTCCCAGGACAGCATCTCCAGCTTCACCATTACTGTCTCCCAGGACAGCACCTCCAGCTTCACCATTACTGTCTCCCAGGACAGCACCTCCAGCTTCCCCATTACTGTCTCCCAGGACAGCACTATCAGCCCCCCATTTACTGACTACCAGGACATCATCTCCAGCCTTACAGTTTCTGACTACATGGCCAGTATCAAGGGCAGTACCATTCAGCCCGGACTTTTTATGTTCCCATCTGTTGTAGAAAGCTTCCAGGTTTTCTATGAAAGCAGCTTTGATGTTGACCTCTTTTAATACCCTTGTGATTTTAGTCCACAGATTTATCTCATTTGGGCATACCCAAAAACACTTCCCTGTTTTAATACTGCTTGTAGCTAGTTCTTGGATATCTGCACAAGGGGCGTGACACCAATTTCCACAGAAATGACAATTTATGCATGTGGAAGCCCGTTTGTTTGACTGACCACAGACTACACACAGCTTCATAATGATTTGAATGGTTTATTTACTGCAATTCTACTAGCAACCTCTTGAATATTCTATTAATAACCTGCTAGGTGGTGCACAACGAAACCGTTTGAAACCAGTCCAGGGTTCAGACCAGTCAAGGGTTCGGACCAGTCAAGGGTTCGGACCAGTCAAGGGTTCGGACCAGTCTATCTGATCTGATCAGTGGGTCACTTATTTAAACCATACTGGTCGGTGATTTGAGCTAACACATGAAGGATCTACTGGAAATTATCTACCCGAGTAATATGTGATTTGATTGATACAAAAGTATAACTTGCGTGTTGAAGAGCCGGTGACTGCTGGCACTCCTACAATGACGAACGGTCGAGCCTCCACCTTTGTTTATCAATCGCTGTATCTAGCTTCTCTATTTTTTTTTTTCCGTCTCCACCACAATAAATGCTATATTATCACTATAGTTGACTGGTGCAAATTTTGGAGGAAGGGCGCTTTTTCTGTAGTAATAATTGCTTCTCGTTGTGTATATTGCGACCGCTGGTAACTACAGGTTATATGAAATTCACAGTAACGTCTGGTATTTCAAGAAAAAGAAACTAATGAAAGTCACTCCACTTCACTAAGTACCATTATAATACTGGTTAGTTGCTACTACAACACTGTATTCTGCTATTCACTGGTATCACTAGATTATATGCGAGTACACTAGCAGGGGTCGATTCATAGCTCTTGGACCCACCTCTTCACTGGCCGTGTGTGTGTATGTGTGTGTACTCGCCTAACTGTGGTTGCATGGGTAGATTCATAGCTCCTGGCACCGCCTATTCACTGGTCGCTACTAGGTCACTACTTCCCTGCTCCGTGAGTTTTATCATATCTCTTCTTAAAGCTATGTATGGATCCTGCCTCCACCATCTCCCCTTCCAGACTATTCCACTTCCTGATAACTCTGTGACTGAAGAAATACTTCCTAACATCCCTGTGATTCATCTGCGTCTTCAGCTTCCAAATGTGACCCCTTGTCGATTCCTCTCAGTATTTTATATGTTGTTATATCAAGTCCCCTCTGTCTCTCATGTCCTCCAGTGTCGTCAGGTCGATTTCCCTTAACCTCTCCTCGTAGGACATGCCCCTTAACTCCGAAACTAATATCGTTGCAAACCTTTGCACTTTCTCTAATTTCCTGACGTGCTTCGCCAGGTGTGGGTTCCAAGCTGGTGTGGGTGTGTGTGTGTGTGTGTGTGTGTGTGGACAGATCGTCGGATATTTATAAATAAATATTTTAGTGGGAAGAATGCGACAGATTTAGCTAGGTATATCTCACTGGATAAAGTGGCTAATCCATCCTGTTTACACGAAAGAGTCGTAATGGGGCGTCGAGTTGGTCAGCTTGAGTCATACATAGAAGAGATGACAAGAGCAGCCTGAAATAGAGTAAATACTGCCACTGTACTATAAGTGGAAGAAGAAGAATGAATGAAAGTTTTATTGTACTGAAGCATCGCTCTGACTTGATAAAGTTGACACTGCTGCCCAGAGTCGGAGTTGGCCGTGAGCAACATATTGTCGGAAAAAGAATTAGCAAACGTGTTTGAAAAAAGTTAAACGGTACAGATTGAGTAAATAAGTCTAGGCACAGGTATACATAATTACAACTCTCATACATTGTGTAAATTACCTAGGCTAATCCAAAAAATCGAAATGACTTATTTCCAATGATGTCCTTGTAACATTGTATTTAAACCTTACGAACAAGTAGATCAACTTATCCATCATAATAAAATATGTCGGGTATAATTATTGAAAAAGTAACAAGGTCAGTCGATTGCAAGATGAAGTTACTGCAGTAATTAAGCTAAGCAATAAGTATCTCTGGCATTATGGTTTATATGGAGATGTCAGTAACATCAATTGCAAAGTGTGTAGACAGAGACACTGGAGCATCATGTCTTAGTGACCAAACATCCAACCACTCAGAAACATTTCCATGCAAACCCTTCAGAATATAGCAAAATATTTCATTGTTAATGATAAGATATCTGAAATCTTGAGACGGCATCCATGTTTTGTGTGTATATATAAATGTATGGATTTATCTGTATATGTGTATATGTATGTATATGGGGCCAGTGTACTGTATAGTGAAGGACGGGTAAACTGTCGAGGGAAGGAAAGGGAAGGTAGGAGGGGCAAGGTGACACACTACCAGACAGTGAGCGTCATGTGACCTCTCCACCCCCCTGCCCCGGCTCATGTAGCACACACACACACACACACACACACACACACACACACACACACACACACTCACTCACTCACAAAAACAGGATGAGAGAAGACCCAGTAGCACTCAGTGAAGAGGCGGGGCCAGGAGCTATGAATCGAACCTTGCAACCACAAATAGGTGAGTACAAATAAGTGTGTACAAGAGTGGAGTTCCACAAGAATCAGTCCTACGGCTGGTGATGTTTCTTGTATACGTGAATCCCATGACAGAGGGGACAGACAGAAGTATCCATGTTCTCAGACGGCGTGAAACTAATGAGGAAAATACAAGCGGACGAGGACTAGAAAATGCTACAAATTTATCTGGACAGATTACAAGCCTGGTCTGACAAATGACTCCTGTAGTTTAACCCCGCAAAGTGCTAAGTTACGAAGCTTGGAGAACGACAAAGCAGATCGCAGATGAAGTACAGGTTCGGGGGGCAAAGGCTGCAAAACTCACACAAGGAGTGTCATACCAAGCATATCTCCTGAGGTACACATCATCCAAATAACTGTCGCAGCAAATTTAAGAATAGTTTTTTGACATCTAAGTGCGGAGTCATTGACGAAACTACACCGTGTACTTCAGACCCATAATGGCGTATGCAGCACCAGTATGGAACCAACACCTGGTCAAGCATATCAACTGGAGAAAGTGTGAAGGTTTGCAACAAGACTAGTTCCGGAGCCATGGGGTATTTCCTATGAGGAGAGGTTAAGACAACTCAACCTGATGATCCTGGAGGACTAGGGGGATATGATGACGACCTACAAAATGCTGAGAGGCATTAATAGACAGAATATTTCAGAGCTGGGAAATAGGAACAGGAGGGCACAGTTGAAAGTTGAAAACTCAGATGAGTCATAGGGATGCTAGGAAATTTCGTCAGCCTTTGAGTTGTCAGGAAGTGGAACAATCTAGAGAGTGAAGTGGTACAGGCGGGATTCATTCATAGCTTTACGAAGAGGAACGATAGTCCTTGAAGCCAGAAGAGAGTGGACCTAGTAGCGACCAGCGAGGAGGTGGGGCCAGAAGCCGTAAATCGACCCCTGCAACAACACATGAGTACACACGCACACGATGCTATCACGTTTGATCCTGTTCGTTAGTTTTTTTCATAAATTTCAATATCTTCCATTTCAGTTCGGTGTATAGGGTTCAAACCTATTATATAAAGTAACTTCCGTAAACACACTGAAACGTTCTGTTTACAATTTCACATCTTGCTTACCCCAATCGGCCCTTCTTTTGTCATTGTTTTGTCGTATTTTGTCTTCTATGTGTGTAAAATAATTGATTCCCACATGTGCTTTCCCATTTTTTTTATCAGTGTTTGTGTCTTCCTTCTTATATTTCCATATTGTCCTCCAACTTGTCTGAATCTGCGGAGTCTTTGTAATGGCACACTTTCAATGTTAGTCTCAAATTCGTGTATTTAATAGCTCTTCAGAGACGTAAATTGTAGAGATCTGAGATTTTTCCTAGAGGCTGTTTAGGATAAGATAGGATAGGATTTTGTTCGGATTTTTAACCCCGGAGGGTTAGCCACCCAGGATAACCCAAGAAAGTCAGTGCGTCATCGAGGACTGTCTAACTTATTTCCATTGGGGTCCTTAATCTTGTCCCCCAGGATGCGACCCACACCAGTCCACTAACACCCAGGTACCTATTTGCTGCTAGGTGAACAGGACAATAGGTGTAAGGAAACGTGTCGGAATTTCCACCCGCCGGGAATCGAACCCGGGCCCTCCGTGTGTGAAGCGGGAGCTTTAGCCACCAGACCACCTTATCTTTCATACGTGGCCCACAGGGCCACACCCACAGGGCCACACCCACAGGGCCACACCTACGTCCGCTACCGCTAGTCTGAGAATAGCTAAGAAGTGAGTGTGGGGAGGGAGGTGTGGTGGACATGTTTTTGTTCAGCCGGATGTTGTGCAGCCTGGACACGCCTCTTCCCCTCACCCCGGTCCATGTGTTCCCCTCACCCTATCCACTATGTTCCCTCACCCCATCCACTGTGCTCCTCCCTCACTCCATACCTTGTGTTCCCCGTTCAATATTTTATTTTTCCACGTCGCATCCCGCGTCCTTCGGATCATTTCAGTAATCAGCACAATAAAATGTTATGTAATTTCTGTATACCTGAATAAACTTCTGAGTTTCGAGTTTTTCTACTGCCGCATCTTGGCCCTGGGTTAGGCTTTCAGTTGCTTGCCTGGTCAACTAGGCTGTTGCTGCTGGCGGACCGCTGGCCCGCATTTCCATCACAGCCTGGCTGATCTGACGCAAACTGTGACTACAATCTCAAGATTTCAGATATTAACAGTGAAGCGGTGACTCTCGAAACCCTCTCCAGGTATATTCCAGGTATTAAAAGGACCCCAGTGGAAATAAGTCATTATATCTAACTTTTTTGGGGTTATCCTAGGTTCTCTACACATATGAAAACTAAATTCATCCATCAGTACCAAGACTCATGGGGACTAGATTCATCCATCAGTACCAAGACTCATACCTGGAGGTTACCTGGAGGTTATTCCGGGGATCAACGCCCCCGCGGCCCGGTCCATGACCAGGCCTCCCGATGGATCAGGGCCTGATCAACTAGGCTGTTACTGCTGGCCGCACGCAGTCCAACGTACGAGCCACAGCCCGGCTGATCCGGCACTGACTTTAGGTATCTGTCCAGCTCTCTCTTGAAGGCAGCCAGGGGTTTATTGGCAATTCCCATAATGCTTGATGGGAGGCTGTTGAACAGTTTTGGGCCCCGGACACTTATGGTGTTTTCTCTTAGTGTACCAATGGCGCCCCTACTTTTTATTGGGGGCATTTTGCATCGCCTGCCCAGTCTTTTACTTTCGTAGGGAGTGATTTCTGTGTGCAGATTTGGGACCATTCCTTCCAAGATTTTCCAAGTGTAGATTATGATATATCTCTCCCTCCTGCGCTCCAACGAGTACAAGTCAAGTGCTTCCAAGCGTTCCCAGTAGTTAAGGTGCTTGACAGAACTTATACGTGCAGTAAAGGATCTCTGTACACTCTTTAGATCTGCGATTTCACCTGCTTTGAATGGAGATGTTAATGTACAGCAGTATTCCAGCCTAGAGAGAACAAGTGATTTGAAAAGGATCATCATGGGCTTGGCATCTCTCGTTTTGAAAGTTCTCATTATCCATCCTATCATTTTCTTTGCACGTGCGATCGTGTTGTGATCCTTGAAAGTGAGATCCTCAGACATTACTACTCCCAGGTCCCTTACATTATTTTTCCGCTCTATTGTATGGCCGGAGTCAGTAGTATACTCTGTTCTAGTTATTATCTCCTCCAGTTTTCCATAACGGAGTAGTTGGAATTTGTCCTCATTGAACATCATATTGTTTACCGTTGCCCACTGGAAAACTTTGTTTATATCTTCTTGGAGGTTAACCGCGTCCTCAGCAGATGACAGCCTCATGCAGATCCTAGTATCATCCGCAAAGGATGATACGGTGCTGTGGTGTATATCTCTGTTTATGTCTGATATGAGGATAAGGAATAAGATGGGGGCGAGTACTGTGCCTTGTGGAACAGAGCTCTTCACTATGGCAGCCTCCGATTTAACTCTGTTGACCACTACTCTTTGTGTTCGATTTGTTAGGAAGTTGAAGATCCATCTCCCCACTTTCCCAGTTATTCCTTTAGCACGTATTTTATGGGCTATTACGCCATGATCGCATTTGTCAAATGCTTTTGCAAAGTCTGTGTATATTACATCTGCATTCTGATTTTCTTCCAGTGCATCCAAGGCCATGTCATAGTGATCCAGTAGTTGTGAGAGGCAGGAGCGACCTGCCCTGAACCCATGTTGCCCTGGATTGTGCAGATTTTGGGAATCCAGGTGATTTGCAATCCTGCTTCTTAGCACTCTTTCAAAGATTTTTATGATGTGGGACGTCAGAGCTATTGGTCTATAGTACTTAGCTAATGCTTTTCTGCCACCTTTATGGAGTGGGGCTATATCCGTTGTTTTAAGTGACTGGAATTTCACCCATGTCCAAGCTCTTCCTCCATAGTGTACTTAGGGCACGCGAGAGGGGTTTCTTGCAGTTCTTACTGAAAACAGAGTTCCACGAGTCTGGGCCCGGGGCTGAGTGCATAGGCATGTTGTCAATGGCTTTTTCGAAATCTATCGGAGTTAGGGTAATGTCGGAAATCTGGCATACATTTATGGAGTTTTGAGGCTCATTCATGAAGAAATCATTTGGGTCGTCGATCCTCAGACCGATTAGTGGTTCACTAAACACAGAGTCGTACTGGGATTTCAATATTTCACTCATTTCCTTGTTGTCATCTGTGTAAGTCCCATCCTGTCTGAGTAAGGGCCCGATACTAGATGTGGTATTTGCCTTGTTTTTGGCATATGAAAAGAAATATTTTGAATTTCTTTCAATTTCACTAATAGCTTTAAGCTCCTCCTGCCTCTCCTGGTTCCTGTAAGAGTCATTTAGCTTAAGTTCGATAGTCTCCACTTCCCTGGTCAGCGCCTCCTTTCGTGTATCAGATATTCTAGCACTCCTGAGGAGCTCAGTGACTCTTCGTCGTCTTCTGTATAGGGAGCGTCTTTTTCTCTCCAGTTTACTCCTGCTCTTCTTCTTTCTTAGGGGAATATGCCTAGAACATGCTTCGGCTACCAGGAAGTTGATCCTTTCAAGGCACTGGTTTGGATCCATGTCCTTTAAGACATCTTCCCAACATGTTTCGTTTAGGACATGGGGACTAGATTCATCCATCAGTACCAAGACTCATGGGGACTAGATTCATCCATCAGTAAAAAGACTCATGGGGACTAGATTCATCCATCAGTACCAAGACTCATGGGGACAAGATTCATCCATCAGTACCAAGACTCATGGGGACTAGATTCATCCATCAGTACCAAGACTCATGGGGACTAGATTCACCCATCAGTAAAAAGACTCATGGGGACTAGATTCATCCATCAGTACCAAGACTCGTGGGGACTAGATTCATCCATCAGTACCAAGACTCATGGGGACTAGATTCATCCATCAGTACCAAGACTCATGGGGACTAAATTCATCCATCAGTAAAAAGACTCGTGGGGACTAGATTCATCCATCAGTACCAAGACTCATGGGGACTAGATTCATCCATCAGTAAAAAGACTCGTGGGGACTAGATTCATCCATCAGTACCAAGACTCATGGGGACTAGATTCATCCATCAGTAAAAAGACTCGTGGGGACTAGATTCATCCATCAGTACCAAGACTCATGGGGACTAGATTCATCCATCAGTACCAAGACTCGTGGGGACTAGATTCATCCATCAGTAAAAAGACTCGTGGGGACTAGATTCATCCATCAGTACCAAGACTCATGGGGACTAGATTCATCCATCAGTACCAAGACTCGTGGGGACTAGATTCATCCATCAGTAAAAAGACTCGTGGGGACTAGATTCATCCATCAGTACCAAGACTCGTGGGGACTAGATTCATCCATCAGTACCAAGACTCATGGGGACTAGATTCACCCATCAGTACCAAGACTCATGGGGACTAGATTCATCCATCAGTACCAAGACTCATTGGGACTAGATTCATCCATCAGTACCAAGACTCATGGGGACTAGATTCATCCATCAGTACCAAGACTCATGGCTGTTACGTTCCCTGATGAGCACTAAAGTCTTTTTGGTGACGCAGCGCCTGTGGAATGCGATATAATCTGACTTGGTTCTTATAACAATAATTGCATAACAGCCACTGGGGGGAAAACAGTAGCTTCCAAGTGATTTCGTGATTTCTCACATTATCAAGGAACTGTCAAAACAAGAGAACAGAAAAAGGCATATAAGGCCAAGATAACACCTCACGGTCAACATCCGACAACTAACCCGTCCATACATGATGCGGGTGAGATGGTCAAGGACTTGTCAAACGAAATCGCTTGGACATCACGTGATTACTGTGACTGTGTTGCATATATTTGTTGTAGTGAGTATACCCACTTGAGCAACAACTCTACAGCTGTTTTCCACAGCTTATTACCAAAACATCTATAATGTGAACAACTGCACACATGCAAGCAGTTCTTAGAATTGTTATGAGGACTCCAGATTATAGAAGTCGCAGCGTGATGGTGTTGCGTGGGAGAGCTTCACGTAAGCCAAGTCAGACACTGCAACGTGTTAGTGATGTGTAGGAGAGCTTGAGGTAAGCCAAGCCAGACTCAAAACAGGTTTTCCAGCTCCAATAAGAGCCAGAGAAAAGAATAATGCATCTGTCAATTAAGTCGCGACGCAAGTCCTGAGGACTTGTGAGGTGACCCTCAGTCGGAGTGATTTGTCTGCTGGGAAAGCCAACCATCTGAGTCCCAAGACAACGAGTGCTGGGGAATGGACTCTTTATCTGAGGACAAGAGGTGTTCAATCCCCGACGCCAGAGACAACAGTGGTTGTTGTACGAGGTTGGGTGTTGAGTGGAGGTCAGTTGAGGCAGCCAGTAACACAGATTTGGCGCATCTCCCAAGTATATCCATGGAGCTTTTGAACTTATTCACGATGTTGATGGCGGTGGCCTCCTGGGTGAGGGTGGTGGCCTCAGTCTGGCTCTGCAAAGACGAGAGTGAGGAACTGACACGTCGCCTGATGACGTTCACCAAAGAGATAAGATCAGATCCCTCCTGGGGAGTGGCATCCTCCTTCTCCCTCATGGGGAGTGGATTCTCCTTCGACTCCCTCTTTGGGAGTGTAATCTCCTCCGACACTCCCTCCTGGAGAGTGGAATCTCCTTCTCCCTCTTTGGGAGTGTAGTCCCCTTCGACTCCCTCTTGGGGAGTGCACTCTCTTTCCGGCTCCCTCTTGGGGAGTGGAATCTCTTTCATCCTGCCTCTTGGGGAGTGGAATCTATTTAATCTCCCTTATGGGGAGTGGAACCCCCTTTTACTCTCTCTTTGGGAGTTTTAATCTCCTTCGATTCCCTCTTGGGGAGGGCACTCTCTTTCGACTCCCTCTTGGGGAGGGCACTCTCTTTCGACTCCCTCTTGGGGAGGGCACTCTCTTTCGACTCCCTCTTGGGGAGGGCACTCTCTTTCGACTCCCTCTTGGGGAGGGCACTCTCTTTCGACTCCTTCTTGGAAAGTGGACTCACCATAAAAGTATGAGTCAAGAGACTCAGAAAGTCTCTCTCCTATTGACTGAGGTTCCCAGTCTTGTGCTGTGTGAGTGAGAGACTCAAGGCTGGTGCTCAAGTACCGGATCAAATCATCGATCTGCTCTGAGGTGGGAAGCACTTCGCCAAAGTCAAGCTCCACGTCGAAGCACTGATCCTCGGGGTGGATAAAATGATGGAGTGATCCTTCAAGTACCATCTTGTAGCCCCCGCTGTCTAACTCTCTCACTTTACACCTAAGTTCCGTTGATGCTATCGGGGAGGATGTGTAGCTCGAATCTCCCTCCTGGGGAGAGAAATCTCCTTCGAGTCCCTTCTGGAGAGTAGAATCATCTCCTTCATGGTGAGTGGAATTTCCTTCGGCTCCCTCTTGGGAAGCGGAATCTTCATCATCTCTCTCTTGGGGAGTGGAAACTATTTCATCTCCCTCTTGGGGAGTGCAATCTCCATCTCCCTCTTGGGGAGTGCAATCTCCTTCTCCCTCTTGGGGAGTGCAGTCTATTTCGTCTCCCTCATGGGGAGTGGAATCTCCCTTCTGGGAAGTGAAATCTATTTCATTTCCCTCATGGGGAGTGGAATCTCCGACTCCCTCCTGGAGAGTAGAATCATCTCCCTGATGGGGAGTGAAACCTCCTTCATCTACCTCTTGGAAAGTACAATCTCTTTCGACTCCCTTTTGGGGAGTGCAATCTCCTTCGACTCCCTCTTTGGGAGTGCAGTCTCCTTCATCTACTTCTTGGGGAATGCGATCTCTTTCATCTCCCTCTTGGGGAGTGCAGTCAATATTAAGGTATGATTCAAGACACTTAGAAAATGTCTCTTCTATAGACTGAGGTTGCCAGTCTTGTGCAGTGTGGGTGAGAGAGTCTAGGCTGGTGCTCAAGTACTGGATCAAACCATCGATCTCTTCTGAGGTGGGAGGCTCTTCGCCGAAGTCAAGCTCCAGCTCGAAGCGCTTATCCACTGGGTAGATGAAATGATGGAGTGGTCCTTCAATGACCATCTTGTAGCACCCGCTGTCTGATTTTCTAAGTCCACACCTAAATTCTGTTGATGCTACCGGGGAAGACGTGTAGGTCGAATGTCCCTCCTGGGAAGAGGAATCCTCCACGGACCATGGGTTTTTACAGACTTGGATTTCAGGACTAAGGTCAGTACTGACTCCGTCTCTGAGGTCAGTAATACTGTCCCTGCCACTGAGGTCAGCAGTGTTGTCCTCGTCATCGATGCCATCAGTGCTGACCCCGTTATTGAGGTCAGAAACACTGTACTACTGCAAGTAGCCAGGTGGTAGTGGTGCTACACCAGGCAATACCTCGTGTAGCACAAGATCTCCTCGCACCTGGTGCTCAGGTAGGTCTCCTCGTACCTGGTGCTCAGGTAGGTCTCCTCGCACCTGGTGTACAGGAGGGTTTCGCAGCACCTTGTGTGGCCGCTGCCGTCTGTTTTTAAACTTTTCTTTGGTCTCTTTAACGAAGAGAGCCACCTGTTTGGCGAACAGTCGCCCGCGTATAATCTCTTGCTTACGAAGTTGAGCCCTGAGGGTAAGTTCTCTTGCTCTATTGCATAACAGAGAGTTCCTGCAGCAGACTAGGACGCCGAGGATCAGGAAGACGCTGAAGGTGCCGAGAGCCAGCACGAGCATCCACACCGCCCCGGTGATCACCACGGGAACCTCCATGTCCATGAGTGGATACAGAATCTGGAGGCTGTGCAAGGCCTTGAAACAGGCGATGAATGAACCCAATAAAGGCATGGACCCAAACAGACCGAGGGGCTCTGCCTCGGGTAATGCCTGCTCGTGGAGGTCCAAGATCCATGTTATTAGATAGCTGGAGGAGGACGTCTCCTTGAGGCCCGTCTCGAGGATCACCACCTTCTCCTCCAGCAGGTGCCTAAGAACATCCGCATAGGCCCAGAGGGCCACTGCTAAACAAATAACAAACAATTTCCTCATATTTTATTTTATACAAAATTATTTTTAGAAAATCGTGATACACTAATGAAGTTCTTTCTGGAGACAAATGTAGAGGGGAGAAAATTAAGATGGAATCTCCAGTGTTTTATTGGATTGAGTGAATCCCACCACGAGCACCCATTGCCAACCTTACCCACCCACCTTTAATCTATCATCCAACATTCACCCATATCGTGTTTGCAAACATACAAGATTTTAAACAGTTTATCAGCTGACTCCTCGCCGATTCAAATGCCATGTTTGTATTTTTTACAGAAAGCATCTATGATACTACCTTGAGAAGTATTAATACCTAGGTACACGGTACATCATTAGTACCAACGCTAACACTCCTTCGGGAGCCACTGCCGGGTCACCACATGGAGAAGACCCAGGCCAGGACCCGTCCTGGCATATGTACATGAATGAACATAAATGTCATCTCTGTGGCACAGAGATGCCATTCAGAACTATTTTACTGCCTCGAGAGTGAAGTACCTGGGTGTGACCGAAACAAAAAACAAAGAAAAAGTTGGTCTGTATGTTAGTCGATCATTTGCAAAGACTTACTGAACACCACAAACGATATGGCAAAGTTTTGTATGTATGTATATAATATACAAATATATATATATATATATATATATATATATATATATATATATATATATATATATATATATATATATATATATATATATATATATATATATATATATATATATATATATATATATATATTCAACAAGTCGGCCGTCTCCCACCGAGGCAGGGTGACCCAAAAAAGAAAGAAAATCCCCAAGAAGAAAATACTTTCATCATCATTCAACACTTTCACCACACTCACACATTATCACTGTTTTTGCAGAGGTGCTCAGAATACAACAGTTTAGAAGCATACACATATAAAGATACACAACATATCCCTCCAAACTGCCAATATCCCAAACCCCTCCTTTAAAGTGCAGGCATTGTACTTCCCATTTCCAGGACTCAAGTCCGACTATATGAAAATAACCGGTTTCCTTGAATCCCTTCACTAAATATTACCCTGCTCACACTCCAACAGATCGTCAGGTCCCAAATATCATTCATCTCCATTCACTCCTATCTAACACGCTCACGCACGCTTGCTGGAAGTCCAAGCCCCTCGCCCACAAAACCTCCTTTACCCCCTCTTTCCAACCCTTTCGAGGACGACCCCTATCCCTCTTTCCTTCCCCTATAGATTTATATGCTTTCCATGTCATTCTACTTTGATCCATTCTCTCTAAATGACCAAACCACCTCAATAACCCCTCTTCTGCCCTCTGACTAATGCTTTTATTAACTCCACACCTTCTCCTAATTTCCACACTCCGAATTTTCTGCATAATATTTACACCACACATTGCCCTTAGACAGGACATATATATATATATATATATATATATATATATATATATATATGTCGTGCCGAATAGGCAGAACTTGCGATCTTGACATAAATAGCAACGCTCATCTTGCCATATAGGACAAGTGAAAATTTGTGTATGCAATAATTTCGCCAAAATCATTCTGCACCTAACGAAAAAAATATATTTGATTGTGTTTGCTTAGTACTAAATTACTGTAAACGTATTTAAAATATATTTAGTTGGGTTAGGATAAAATAAATTGCTCTTGTTATAATAAGGTTAGGTAAGTTTTCTAAGATTCTTTTGGTGCAAAATTAAAAATTTTTACATTAACATTAATGAAAAAAATATATCTTTAAACGTATAAGAGAAAATTTCAGACAGGACTTAATTTTAAATGAGTTCTTGCTAATTGACCAGTTTTACATATTCGGCACGACATATATATATATATATATATATATATATATATATATATATATATATATATATATATATATATATATATATATATATATACAAACCAACGTGCGAGCCACAGCCCGGCTGATCAGGAACCGACTTTAGGTGCTTGTCCAGTGCCAGCTTGAAGACTGCCAGGGGTCTGTTGGTAATCCCCCTTATGTATGCTGGGAGGCAGTTGAACAGTCTCGGGCCCCTGACACTTATTGTATGGTCTCTTAACGTGCTAGTGACACCCCTGCTTTTCATTGGGGGGATGGTGCATCGTCTGCCAAGTCTTTTGCGTTCGTAGTGAGTGATTTTCGTGTGCAAGTTCGGTACTAGTCCCTCTAGGATTTTCCAGGTGTATATAGTCATGTATCTCTCCCGCCTGCGTTCCAGGGAATACAAGTTTAGGAACCTCAAGCGCTCCCAGTAATTGAGGTGTTTTATCTCCGTTATGCGCGCCGTGAAGGTTCTCTGTACATTTTCTAGGTCAGCAATTTCACCTGTCTTGAAAGGTGCTGTTAGTGTGCAGCAATATTCCAGCCTAGATAGAATAAGTGACCTGAAGAGTGTCATCATGGGCTTGGCATCCCTCGTTTTGAAGGTTCTCATTATCCATCCTGTCATTTTTCTAGCAGATGCGATCGATATATATGCAATAAGATCACAGTAAACAGGTGATTTTAAAATATGCAAAACAACCACTGTGAAAGAGTAGCGAAATTCCAAGCGCTTTCGTGACTACTCACATTGTCAAGGAACTATGAAAGTAATACATCAAAGGAAGGCAATTAAAGGGCTTACACCACACCTCACAGTCGACTCCCACAACAAAGAAACATGGGATGATATGGGATATGGGATGTTAGTGCTATCGGTCTGTAGTTCTTTGATATTGCTTTACTGCCCCCTTTGTGGAGTGGGGCTATGTCTGTTGTTTTTAATAACTGTGGGACGACCCCAGTGTCCATGCTCCCTATCCATAGGATGTTAAAAGCACGTGATAAGGGCTTTTTGCAGTTCTTGATGAACACGGAGTTCCATGAGTCTGGCCCTAGGGCCACTTGTGAGACTGAGGCCCTAACCTCAGAGCTCGGTGTCAACAGAGTTTGCTAGGGTAGACAACTCGCATGGAGGCAGTCCAGACAAATTTCCACAAATAATCTATGTAACTTTATTTGTGTATACCTGAATAAACTTAGTTACATTTTCTTTCAATGCCCGGCTTTGGACAGCATCTTCTCCTTAAGCCTTAGCGCTCCCCCATGATTATAATAATAATAATAATTCTCCTTAAGACACCTGCTGTCCCTGTTCACCTAGCAGTAAATAGGTACCTGGGTGTTAGGCAACTGGTGTGAGTCGCATCCTGGGGACAAAATTAACCTAATGCACCCGAAGTGTCCTTGCATAGCAGGGGGCTTTCTATATAGTACGGCATTGATGTCAGTTATGGTCTGTATAAGTTATACCATGCAATTGTAGAAATAAAGATTTATTATTATTATTATTACTATTAGTGTTACACGGTGTAAACTGTCAGTAGCCCTTACAAACCCAACAACAAGACGGAGAAGAAAAAAAGTTTCACTTGAACAACAATGTCACCTCCTGTGTCCAAGATCGTTCGAAAAGTTGTTGAAAACGAGGAGGAAGTGATTAGAGAGCTGGGTGCTTTAATTGAAAAACTTTCCAATGAATATATTAATGAGAGAGGAAGATTCAACATTGGGTTATCTGGTGAGCTCAATTTGTTATCAGTACAATTACCGCTCCAGGGAGGTTCCTTGATGCTGATGAGGGGCTCTTGATCTAGGGAATTGGAACTGTGCTCCAATATTTTCTGAATTAAGCCTGAATGCCTTCCATACCCCACGTTCCCCCCACAGGCGCTGTATAATCCCTACGGGTTTAGCGCTCCCGATAATAATATATATACGATAAAATTATTTTGTTTCAAGAAACTAATGAACACCTCCTCAAACAGCTCCTGCCTCAGCCACCACAAGAAGTGTAAGGTTCTCTTGACACTCCGAGAACCCCAGTAGAAATAAGTTACTTTGACCTTTTTTTATGGTTATTCTACTGTATATCCCTCGTGGGTTTAGCGCTTAGTTTTGAATGCAATAATAATGATAATTGGGTTATCCTGGGTAATTTACACATTACTTGGTATGATAATTGTACTTATGTAATTGTGTATCTGTACCTAAATTAACTTATAACATCTTTCCATAGATTTTCTATTTCATACAAAGCATACAAGTGGATTTCATTTTTGACCTCTCCTTCAAAACTCTGTTCTCTCTAGGGAGGTGCCTCACTGCAGGTGAGGAAGCTCTTGATCCAAGGAACTGGACTTAGCCTTCCCTTCCATGAATCCAACGTGAATGGCTCCCAGGTGTTGTATGACCCCAATGGGTTTAGCGCTTTCCTGTGATTTAAACGAAAATTCTGAACCCTGACATATTTACTGCACGCAACTTTCTGACACTCCTACTATAATGAGAATTTTCCTTGAATTTTTTGTTTATGATCTTTGATTGGCAAAGCACATTATGTGAATAAATATATAGTATACTGACTGCTTGTTGTTTAGTCCAAGGTACATACGCATGAATTCCGAGTTCTCCTTAAAATAATTTTATGCTTAAAATATCCTAAAATAACAATTTAATAATTTGCACAATATCTGATTCTGCCATGCTATAGATAGCATTTTTAATATAATATAACTCAGTTCTGACATAGGAATAAACTAAATATTTACTGATTTTTATATAAAATGAAGTTACATACATCAGCTGTAATTTGCTTCTTTTGCCCTTACTGGATCATTACGACAAGGTCCTAAATGCACTAGAAGACAAAAAGAATGCAGATGTAATATATACAGACTTTGCAAAAGCCTTCGACAAGTGTGACCATGGCGTAATAGCGCACAAAATGCGCGCTAAAGGAATAACAGGAAAAGTCGGTCGATGGATCTATAATTTCCTCACTAACAGAACACAGAGAGTAGTCGTCAACAGAGTAAAGTCCGAGGCAGCTACGGTGAAAAGCTCTGTTCCACAAGGCACAGTACTAGCTCCCATCTTGTTCCTCATCCTCATATCCGACATAGACAAGGATGTCAGCCACAGCACCGTGGAAATTAAATCTTCATCAGAGTACAAAACAAATTCTGGCCACAAAATAGAGCGAAACACCAACGTCAAAGACCTGGGAGTGATTATGTCGGAGGATCTCAACTTCAAGGACCATAACATTGTATCAATCGCATCTGCTAGAAAAATGACAGGATGGATAATGAGAACCTTCAAAACTAGGGAGGCCAAGCCCATGATGACACTCTTCAGGTCACTTGTTCTATCTAGGCTGGAATATTGCTGCACTCTAACAGCACCTTTCAAGGCAGGTGAAATTGCCGACCTAGAAAATGTACAGAGAACTTTCACGGCGCGCATAACGGAGATAAAACACCTCAATTACTGGGAGCGCTTGAGGTTTCTAAACCTGTATTCCCTGGAACGCAGGAGGGAGAGATACATGATTATATACACCTGGAAAATCCTAGAGGGACTAGTACCGAACTTACACACGAAAATCACTCACTACGAAAGCAAAAGACTTGGCAGACGATGCACCATCCCCCCAATGAAAAGCAGGGGTGTCACTAGCACGTTAAGAGACCATGCAATAAGTGTCAGGGGCCCGAGACTGTTCAACTGCCTCCCAGCACACATAAGGGGGATTACCAACAGACCCCTGGCAGTCTTCAAGCTGGCACTGGACAAGCACCTAAAGTCAGTTCCTGATCAGCCGGGCTGTGGCTCGTACGTTGGTTTGTGTGCAGCCAGCAGCAACAGCCTGGTTGATCAGGCGCTGATCCACCAGGAGGCCTGGTCACAGACCGGGCCGCGGGGGCGTTGACCCCCGAAACTCTCTCCAGGTAAACTCCAGGTTAGGTACACACTTAGTATAATACTTCTTTTTTTACCTTCAAGGGGAATGGGAAGAGAGGGTTTGCCTTGATGAAGGCAAAGGGCTCTAGGCCTAGCATTCCTCTTCCTAGAATTAAACCTGATTGCCCCCACCCTTCTAATTCCTCAAGTGCTCTGTGATTGTTACAGGTTTAGCTCTTCCTTGTGAATGTAATGCTACCTCTTTACCCTCTATTTGGGTTTAACACTTTCCATTAATGTAATAATAACATTAACCCTTTCAGGGTTTTCGTCGTACTAGTACGTCTTACGCGTAGGGGTTTTTGACGTACTAGTACTCATAAATTCTAGCGGCCTCAAATCTAGTGGGAGAAAGCTGGTAGGCCTTCATATGAAAGAATGGGTCTATGTGGTCAGTGTGCACAGTCTAAAAAAATTCCTGAAGCACACAGTGCATAATGAGAAAAAAAAAAACTTTTACCATTTTTTTTTAATAAATCAGCGACTTTGCAGTGTATTTTCGTATGGTATTTATTGTTGTATTCTAGTTTTCTTGGTCTCATTTTATAGAATGGAAGACATATTACAGAAATTGAGATGATTTTGACTGGTTTTACAAAGAAAGGTGCCTTGAAATTGAGCTCAAAGTAGCAGAAATGTTCGATTTTTACCAAACTTCAAAAGTAAACAAATCGTGCCAAGCGTGCAATACACGTCAACTGGTGAGTCTAATATTCTTTCACAAGTGCACCAATAATATTTATACCATTTTTTACACTAATGCAGTAGTCTGCATAACAGTAAATCTTATATTTTTTGTGAAAATAAAAATTCAAAGTGGAAAGCAAAAGAATATAAGAGGGGCCTTGAGACATGACTAATGACTAGAGGAAATGTCATTTTAGTGCCAGGAATGTCTTTCTTGTTTATTCTGGACCCTATTCGGAAATTGGCATCTTTTGAAATTTGTGTGAAATTGGCAAAATTGCTAAATTCTGACCACTGTACTGGATAGTTGAATTTCATAAATGAGTGGTTTCTTGCACCCATTCGATAGAAAAAATGGAGTTCTAGCGAAATATTCATGTTTTTTGTCGACTAGTACAGTGAAATTGGCCGAAAATGGGGCTCAAAGTAGGCAAAATCGCCGATGCGTAAACATCGCCGAGACCGCTAACTTTGCGAGAGCATAATTCCGTAAGTTTTCTATCAAATTTCAAACTTTTGGTGTCTTTATGATCGGGAAAAGATTCTCTATCTTTTCATAAGGGAAAATAATTTTTTTTTTTTAAATTTGGCCGACCCTGAGAACGAGTTTCGGAGAGGGCCTGTCGACCCTCAAAGGGTTAACTAGGGTGCCTAGACATCAGTATACTGTTGGCTTTCTGATCTCAGTAATCAGAGCTAATTTTCTCTCTCTCTCACAACAAAGCTAACAATGCTCCTCCCCATCCTGTCATCATGTAAGTTGACTGATTTGAAGCCTTGCATATCAAGAGGCTTTCTGTAAAGTAATAATATAATATGTTAATCACCTTATTTGTGTGATATACCATATGCTACTTTATAGATACAAAGTGAATTTGAGTATGTGGTTAGTGAAATATATGTCCTACACTTTATGCAATCACCATTTTCCATGAAATTTCACCAATTGTGGCATTTTATATAGAAAAAATGTGGAATAAAGATTGTGGCATATGGCTTTATTTTACAGAATTGCAAATTTTGACATTGAGTGAATTGTGGACTATGGTTTGAGAATGATGAACTAGTGTACTGCCACATCTCACATTGACTAAAATCATTTACAATAATATGCAATATTTCAGGAGGGTCCATGATAAAATTTGTTTGCAGTGGCCTGCCTTCTATCAAGACCACCTGGGAAAAATGGTCACTTTTCTTCTGTGACGAGCGGCATGTGTCCTTCACAGATGACGACTCTACGTATAGACTTTACCGTGAAGGACTGGTTGGCAACACTCCCTTAACAGAGGAACAGTTTGTGATTATTAACCCTGACTTAGATGGTAATGGAGTATTTTATATTTAAAAAATAAATGTTTTTCTATGTAGTTTGAGACTTATTCACAGTATGTGTGTGATCTGTATACTAATGCAATATGTGGGTGTAATCACTATATGCTGTACTAGTACAGTATGTAGGTGTGTCATCTCCATAGATACTAGTACAGTATGTGGGTGTCATCTCCACAGATACTAGTACAGTATGTGGGTGTCTTAAATCCTAACATTAATTTACAAAAGCCAGTCAGATCATCAATTGACCATGGACTGCCCATGATATAATGGATTAGTTATAATGATAATGTTGAAGCAGTAGTAGTTTTAACTGTAAAATTAAACTGTTGCCACCAGTTCAACTAAATATCTGAATACAGTCTTTGAATACATCATGGAAATTGCTTACCCACTTTTTCAAGCCAGCAGTGTGGACAGAGAACAGGGAAAGAATCTTTTGCCATACTATCCTTATCTCAACTACTTAGACAGAATTAGAGGTAGCAAGACTGTAGATATTTCTTCTTGATAGTCTTGATATAGACCATAAGGTCTATATCAAGACTATATTTGTTTTTTCATATACAGTGGAACCCCGCCTAACGTTGGCATCACATAATGTTAAATCCGCCTAGCGATACATTTTATCGCTAAAATTTTGCCTCGCCTAGCGCTAAAAACTCACTCAACGCGATTCATCCGAGACGCGTCCATGTGCGGCCTGAGCCAGCCTCACTTGTTCCGCCGGTGGCATTGTTTACAAGCCAGCCTCCGTGGTAACATCCAAGCATACAATCGGAACATTTCGTATTATTACAGCGTTTTTAGTGATTTCACCTGCAAAATAAGTGACCATGGGCCCCAAGAAAGCTTCTAGTGCCAACCCTACAGGAATAAGGGTGAGAATTACTATGGATATGAAGAAAGAGATCATTGCTAAGTATGAAAGTGGAGTGCGTGTCTCCGAGCTGGCCAGGTTGTATAGTAAACCCCAATCAACCATCGCTACTATTGTGTCCAAGAAAACGGCAATCGAGGAAGCTGTTCTTGCCAAAGGTGCAACTTTGTTTTCGAAACAGAGATTGCAAGTGATAGAAGATGTTGAGAGACTGTTATTGGTGTGGATAAACGAAAAACAGATAGCAGGAGATAGCATCTCTCAAGCAATCATAAGTGAAAAGGCTAGGAAGTTGCATGAGGATTTAATTAGAAAAATGCCTGCAACTAGTGATGATGTGAGTGAATTTAAGGCCAGCAAAGGTTGGTTTGAGAGATTTAAGAAGCATAGTGGCATACATAGTGTGATAAGGCATGGTGAGGCTGCCAGTTCGGACCACAAAGCAGCTGAAAAATATGTGCAGGAATTCAAGGAGTACATAGACAGTGAAGGACTAAAACCTGAACAAGTGTTTAATTGTGACGAAACAGGCCTGTTTTGGAAGAAAATGCCAAGCAGGACCTACATTACTCAGGAGGAAAAGGCACTCCCAGGACATAAGCCTATGAAAGACAGGCTTACTCTGTTAATGTGTGCCACTGCTAGTGGTGATTGCAAAGTGAAGCCTTTATTGGTGTATCACTCTGAAACTCCCAGAGCGTTCAGGCAAAAGAATATCCTCAAGGCTAATTTGTGTGTGCTGTGGAGGGCAAACAGTAAGGCATGGGTCACTAGGGACTTTTTCTATGACTGGTTACACCATGCATTTGCCCCCACTGTGAAAAATTACCTAATTGAAAATAAATTAGACCTTAAGTGCCTCCTGGTGTTAGACAATGCCCCTGGTCATCCTACAGACTTGGCAGAGCGACTTTGTGGGGACATGAGCTTCATTAAGGTCAAGTTTTTGCCTCCTAATACCACTCCTCTCCTGCAGCCCATGGACCAGCAGGTCATTGCAAACTTCAAAAAACTGTACACAAAAACTCTGTTTGAAAGGTGCTTTGTAGTGACCTCAGAAACTCAATTGACTCTAAGAGCAGCTAAAAGAGGTCAATATATTTGAAATGCGTAGGGAGACACTGGTCAGAGAAATAGCAAGCATCGAACTTAAGCTAAAAGAATCCTTTAGGAGTCAGGAATCGCAGGAGGGAGAGATACATGATTATATACACCTGGAAAATTCTAGAGGGACTAGTACCGAACTTGCACATGAAAATCACTCACTACGAAAGCAAAAGACTTGGCAGACGATGCACCATCCCCCCAATGAAAAGCAGGGGTGTCACTAGCACGTTAAAGAGACCATACAATAAGTGTCAGGGGCCCGAGACTGTTCAACTGCCTCCCAGCACACATAAGGGGGATTACCAACAGACCCCTGGCAGTCTTCAAGCTGGCACTGGGCAAGCACCTAAAGTCAGTTCCTGATCAGCCAGGCTGTGGCTCGTACGTTGGTTTGCATGCAGCCAGCAGCAACAGCCTGGTTGATCAGGCTCTGATCCACCAGGAGGCCTGGTCACAGACCGGGACGCGGGGGCGTTGACCCCCGGAACTCTCTCCAGGTAAACTCCAGGTAAGAGAGTTTTGGAGAGATCACTTTAATATCCTCAATTGTGTAAACCTTATAGGTAAGGCTTGGGAGGGAGTGACTAAGAGGACCTTGAACTCTGCTTGGAAGAAACTGTGGCCAGAATGTGTAGACAAAAGGGATTTTGAAGGATTTGAGGCTAACCCTGAGAGGCGTATGCCAGTTGAGGAATCAATTGTGGCATTGGGGAAAGTCCTTGGGGTTGGAGGTTAGTGGGGTGGATGTGGAAGAGTTGGTGGAGGAGGACAATGAAGAACTAACCACTGATGAGCTGCTAGATCATCTTCAACAGCAAGAGGCCACACCTGAGGAAACTGCTTCGAAGGAGGGGAGTGAGAAATTGAAGAAGTTGCCTACTTCAAAGATTAAGGAAATCTGTGCAAAGTGGCTTGAAGTACAAACCTTTATGGATGAAAATCACCCTCAGACAGCTGTTGCAAGCCGTGTTGGCAACCTGTACACTGACAATGTTGTGAACCACTTTAGGAAAGTCATAAAGGAACGAGAGGTACAGACCTCTATGGACAGATATGTTGTGCGACAGAAGTCCAGTGACCCTGAAGCTGGTCCTAGTGGCATTAAAAGAAGAAGGGAAGTAACCCCAGAAAAGGACTTGACACCTCAAGTCCTAATGGAAGGGGATTCCCCTTCTAAACACTAAGACCAACACTCTCCCCTCCTCCCATCCCATCAATCATCACCAGATCTTCAATAAAGGTAAGTGTCATGTAACTGTGCATGTCTTCAGTTTGTGTGTATTAAAATTAATATTTCATGTGGTTAAAATTTTTTTTTTTCATACTTTTGGGTGTCTTGCACGGATTAATTTGATTTCCATTATTTCTTATGGGGAAAACTAATTCGCCTAACGATAATTTCGCCTAACATTCTCTCAGGAACGGATTAATAGCGTTATGCGAGGGTCCACTGTACCTGTATTCCCATGTTTGCTCTTATGTTTTTAATTATTTATAAGTTACTTGGATTTAGTTATTGTACACTGGTAGGTCTTGATATATATAATGTATGGAGAGCTGTCAAGTTTTTCTGGTACGAAAGTACAGTGGACCCCCGGTTAACGATTTTAATCCGTGCAAGAGGGATAATTGTTATGCGAAATAATCGTTATGTGAATGAATTTTCCCCATAAGAAATAATGGAAATAAAATTAATCCGTGCAAGACGCCCAAAAGTATGAAAAAAATTTTTTTTTACCACATGAAATGTTAATTTTAATACACACAAACTGAAAAAGGCATGCACAATTACATGACACTTACTTTTATTGAAGATCTGGTGATGATTGATGGGATGGGAGGAGGGGAGAGCATTATCTTCTTACTGTTTAGAAGGGGAATCCCCTTCCATTAGGACTTGAGGTAGTAAGTCCTTTTCTGGGGTTACTTCCCTTCTTTTTTTAATGCCACTAGGGCCAGCTTCAGAGTCACTGGACTTCTTTCGCACAAGATATCTGTCCATAGTGGCCTGTACCTCTCGTTCCTTTATGACTTGCCTAAAGTGTTTCACAACATTGTCAGTGTAATAATCACCAGCACGGCTTGCAATAGCTGTGTGAGGGTGATTTTCATCCATGAAGGTTTGCACTTCAAGCCACTTTGCACAGATTTCCTTTATCTTTGTAGTAGGCAACTTCTTCAATTTCTCTCTCCCCTCCTCTGAACCAGTTTCCCCAGGTCTGGCCTCTTGCTCTTGAAGTTGATCTATCAGCTCATCAGTGGTTAGTTCTTCATTGTCCTCCTCCACCAACTCTTCCACATCCTCCCCACTAACCTCCAACCCCAAGGACTTTCCCAATGCCACAATGGATTCCTCAACTGGCACAGGATTCTCAGGGTTAGCCTCAAACCCTTCAAAATCCCTTTTGTCTACACATTCTGGCCACAGTTTCTTCCAAGCAGAGTTCAAGGTCCTCTTAGTCACTTCCTCCCAAGCCTTACCTATAAGGTTTACACAATTGAGGATATTAAAGTGATCTCTCCAAAACTCTCTTAGAGTCAGTTGAGTTTCTGAGGTCATTACAAAGCACCTTTCAAACAGAGCTTTTGTGTACAGTTTCTTGAAGTTGGAAATAACCTGCTGGTCCATGGGCTGCAGGAGAGGAGTGGTATTAGGAGGCAAAAACTTCACCTTAATGAAGCTCATGTCCCCATAAAGTCGCTCTGCCACGTCTGTAGGATGACCAGGGGCATTGTCTAACACCAGGAGGCACTTAAGTTCTAATTTCTTTTCAGTTAGGTAATTTTTCACATTGGGGGCAAATGCATGGTGTAACCAGTTATAGAAAAATTCCCTAGTGACCCATGCCTTACTGTTTGCCCTCCACAGCACACACAAATTATCCTTGAGGACATTCTTTTGCCTGAACGCTCTGGGAGTTTCAGAGTGATACACTAATAAAGGCTTCACTTTGCAATCACCAGTAGCATTGGCACACATCAACAAAGTAAGCCTGTCTTTCATAGGCTTATGTCCTGGGAGTGCCTTTTCCTCCTGAGTAATGTAGGTCCTGCTTGGCATTTTCTTCCAGAACAGGCCTGTTTCATCACAATTAAACACTTGTTCAGGTTTCAGTCCTTCAGTTTCTATGTACTCCTTGAATTCCTGCACATATTTTTCAGCCGCTTTGTGGTCCGAACTGGCAGCCTCACCATGCCTTATCACACTATGGATGCCACTACGCTTCTTAAATCTCTCAAACCAACCTTTGCTGGCCTTAAATTCACTCACATCATCACTAGTTGCAGGCATTTTTTTAATTAAATCCTCATGCAACTTCCTAGCCTTTTCACATATGATCGCTTGAGAGATGCTATCTCCTGCTAGCTGTTTTTCATTTATCCACACCAATAAGAGTCTCTCAACATCTTCCATCACTTGCGATCTTTGTTTCGAAAACACAGTTGAACCTTTGGCAAGAACAGCTTCCTTGATTGTCTTTCTGGTGCCCACAATAGTAGCGATGGTTGATTGGGGTTTCTTGTACAGCTTGACTAGGTCGGCTATATGCACTCCACTTTCATACTTATCAATTATCTCTTTCTTCATTTCTATAGTAATTCTTACCCTTTGAGGTGTAGGGTTGGCACTAGAAGCTTTCTTGGGGCCCATGGTCACTTATTTTCCAGAAACAGCACCGAAAATACTGTAATAATACGAAATATTCCGAGTGTATGCTTGGATGTTACCGCGGAGGCTGGCTGGTAAACAATGGGACGGGCGGCACATGTGAGGCTGGCTGAGGGCACATTGGACGCGTCTCGGACGAAAATCGGTGAGCGGGTTTTTAATCGGTATGCGCGGCAAAAATTTTGCGATAAAAGTACAGTGGACCCCCGGTTAACGATTTTAATCCGTGCAAGAGGGATAATTGTTATGCGAAATAATCGTTATGCGAATGAATTTTCCCCATAAGAAATAATGGAAATAAAATTAATCCGTGCAAGACGCCCAAAAGTATGAAAAAATTTTTTTTTTACCACATGAAATGTTAATTTTAATACACACAAACTGAAAAAGGCATGCACAATTACATGACACTTACTTTTATTGAAGATCTGGTGATGATTGATGGGATGGGAGGAGGGGAGAGCATTATCTTCTTACTGTTTAGAAGGGGAATCCCCTTCCATTACGACTTGAGGTAGCAAGTCCTTTTCCGGGGTTACTTCCCTTCTTCTTTTAATGCCACTAGGACCAGCTTGAGAGTCACTGGACCTCTGTCGCACAACAAATCTGTCCATAGAGCTCTGTACCTCCCGTTCCTTTACGATTTGTCTAAAATGGGCCACAACATTGTCATTGAAATAGTCACCAGCACGGCTTGCAACAGCTGTGTCAGGGTGATTTTCATCTATAAAGGTTTGCAGTTCAACCCACTGTGCACACATTTCCTTAATCTTTGAAGTAGGCACAATGGATTCCACAACTGGCATAGGCTTCTCAGGGTTAGCCCCAAACCCTTCAAAATCTTTCTTAATTTCCATACTAATTCTCACCCTTTTTACCACAGGGTTGGCACTAGAAGCTTTCTTGGGGCCCATGGTCACTTATTTTCCAGAAACAGCACCGAAAACACTGTAATAATACGAAATATTCCGAGTGTATGCTTGGATGTTACCGCGGAGGCTGGCTGGTAAACAATGGGACGGGCGGCACATGTGAGGGCACATTGGACGCGTCTCGGACGAAAATCGGTGAGCGGGTTTTTAATCGGTATGCGCGGCAAAAATTTTGCGATAAAAGTAAGCGGTATGCGGAAAAATCGCTATGTGATGCCATCGTTATGCGGGGGTCCACTGTAATCGGTATGCGGAAAAATTGCTATGTGATGCCATCGTTATGCGGGGGTCCACTGTATACAGTATATGTATTGACGAAAAGATAAAGGTGGAAAATTTGCTTTATTGTGATATTTTGCTGTACACAGCTTTATCAGAAAGCTCTACACAGAATAAAACAGTGTACAGTGTTGTATAGTGAATGCTGTTAAGAATTTCAGAAACGTGTATTTATTGCAGTGGCAGCTGCAGCTAAAGACTATGAGGAAAAGTTACGAGGCAGCTTCCCAGATTCTGAATGGCCATCATTTGACCTTCTGTTGCTTGGCATGGGACCAGATGGACATACTGCATCACTTTTCCCAGGTAAAACTTTCAAGGGAGTTTTCCTTGATATTAGTGAAGGTCTCCTGTTCGAAGGAATTGGAAATATCCTCCCCTTTGTGGGATCAAAACAGATTACTCCCCATTTCTAAGGTAGTGTTTAATCCCTACAGGTTTAGAGCTTTGTTATGATTGTTGTAATTATGATATTCTTTATTAAAGTAGAATGTGTATGGATAATGTTACTAAGCAACATTAAAATCTGCTTACCTTTTACTGCATTAAATGCTCTGTGACATTCATGATATTCCTTTCCTTTCTAAACACACATTAGCTACATATATGCCTACACTCCCATTGAAAGGGTCCCAGTCCCTGGACCCATTATGTTCATGTGTATTTTTTTTTTTTTTTAACTGTTGCCAGTAGGATGGGTATGGAGTGGACAGTGAAAAATGTGTGTGTAGAGGGTTGTGGAGGGTGAAAAGGGTTTAGGAGATTATGCAAAGACCATGATTGGAGATCAAATGACACATTGCATCTGGTAGCTTCACATTGAGGGCATATGTTTATGGCAGTGAGCCCCTCAAGGAAGGTTCCTTGATGTTGGTGAGGGGCTCTTGATTTATGGAATTGGATCTGTGCTCCAGTTCCCCGAATTAAGCCTGAATGCCTTCCACATCCCCCCCCCAGGCGCTGTATAATCCTCCGGGTTTAGCGCTTCCCCCTTGATTATAATAATAATAATATGGCAGTGAGCATGCTTCTGTTGGTAGATATAGGTTTCTTTGGTTGATCTACCACCTTTTTAGATCTTGTTTATCCACATATACTGCTGTTTACCCTCATGTATGCCCTCAATTCGTGGTGAACGGTTAATTCCGATAATTTGTAGAGCTTATACACGTGCTTTTGCTAGTGTATATTGTAAATTTAAGCCATATTAATATTATTTGTCATTGATATGCCTAAGGCTACAGAGGTACAATATGGTATTACAAAATATTGAGAAATTAGATTTACATTATTTATTTTTGCTTGTGTTTTATAGGTCATGAGCTGCTTGAAGAGAAGAGCATCTGGATAGCTGCAATCAGTGACTCCCCAAAGCCCCCTCCATGTCGTGTGACTATGACTTTCCCTGTGATAAATAATGCCAAGTGTTGTGTATTTGCAATGGCTGGACAAGGAAAGGCTGATATGGTGAAGGTGGGAATTATGTATCCTTTCTAATTTGTGCAAAAATAAAATACACATGAATACTTGAGACATTTATTGGATATGCTTTACCACTGGTAATTTTCTTCCATTATAGTACAGACAGCTAAAAACATGGTATATATTGTACACAGAGGTCAAGTGCAACCCAGAAAGACAGGTACAGTATTGGTTAAGTCACTATTTAAGAGACAAGTGGGAAAGGCCATATGCTGCATGAGCAAGAAGGGCTGGATTTTATAAGGACATGCCAGGGGTAAACGAAAATGGGGAGCCTTTAATTGAGCTATGTGTAGAAAGAGGTTTGGTAATAATACATATTTTTTGAAGAAGAGGATAAATAAATATACAAGGTATGATATAGCACGTAATGAAAGTAGTTTGTTAGATTATGTATTGGTGGATAAAAGGTTGATGGGTAGGCTCCAGGATGTACATGTTTATAGAGGGGCAACTGATCTATCGGATCATTATTTAGTTGTAGCTACAGTTAAAGTAAGAGGTAGATGGGAAAAGAGGAAGGTGGCAACAACAAGCAAGAGGGAGGTGAAAGTGTATAAACTAAGGGAGGAGGAAGTTAGGGTGAGATATAAGCAACTATTGGCAGAAAGTTGGGCTGGTGCAAGTATGAGTAGGGAGGGGGTTGAAGAGGGTTGGAATAGTTTTAAAAATGCAATATTAGAATGTGGGGCAGAAGTTTGTGGTTATAGGAGGGTGGGTGCAGGAGGAAAGAGGAGTAATTGGTGGAATGATGAAGTAAAGGGTGTGATAAAAGAGAAAAAGTTAACTTTGAGAGGTTTTTACAAAGCAGAAGTGTTATAAGAAGAGTAGAGTATATGAAGAGTAAAAGAAAGGGGAAAAGAGTGGTGAGAGAGTGCAAAAGGAGAGCAGATGATAGAGTGGGAGAGGCACTGTCAAGAAATTTTAATGAAAATAAGAAAAAATTTTGGGGTGAGTTAAAGAAGTTAAGAAAGCCTAGAGAACAAATGGATTTGTCAGTTAAACACAGAGTAGGGGAGTTAGTAGATGGGGAGATGGAGGTTTTGGGTAGATGGCGAGAATATTTTGAGGAACTTTTAAATGTCGACGAAGAAAGGGAAGCGCTAATTTCATGCACAGACCAGGGAGGTATACCATCTTTTAGGAGTGAAGAAGAACAGGATGTGAGTGTGGGGGAGGTGCGTGAGGCATTATGTAGAATGAAAGGGGGTAAAGCATCTGGAACTGATGGGATCATGACAGAAATGTTAAAATCCGGGGGTTGGGGATATAGTGTTGGAGTGGTTGGTATTTTTGTTTAATAAATGTATGAAAGAGGGGAAGGTACCTAGGGATTGGCAGAGAGCATGTATAGTCCCTTTATATAAAGGGAAGGAGGACAAAAAGAGATTGTAAAAATTATAGAGGAATAAGTTTACTGAGTATACCAGGAAAAGTCTACAGTAGGGTTATAATTGAAAGAATTAGAGGTAAGACAGAATGTAGGATTGCGGATGAGCAAGGAGGTTTCAGAGTGGGTAGGGGATGTGTAGATCAAGTGTTTACATTGAAGCATATATGTGAACAGTATTTAGATAAAGGTAGGGAAGTTTTTATTGCATTTATGGATTTAGAAAAGGCATATGATAGTGGATAGGGGAGCAATGTGGCAGATGTTGCAAGTATATGGAATAGGTGGCAAGTTACTAAATGCTGTAAAGAGTTTTTATGAGGATAGTGAGGCTCAGGTTAGGATGTGTAGAAGAGAGGGAGACTACTTCCCAGTAAAAGTAGGTCTTAGACAGGGATGTGTAATGTCACCATGGTTGTTTAATATATTTATAGATGGGGTTGTAAAAGAAGTAAATGCTAGGGTGTTCAGGAGAGGGGTGGAATTAAATTATGGGGAATTAAATACAAAATGGGAATTGACAGTTGCTTTTTGCTGATGATACTGTGCTTATGGGAGATTCTAAAGAAAAATTTCAAAGGTTAGTGGATGAGTTTGGGAATGTGTGTAAAGGTAGAAAGTTGAAAGTGAACATAGAAAAGAGTAAGGTGATGAGGGTATCAAATGATTTAGATAAAGAAAAATTGGATATCAAATTGGGGAGGAGGAGTATGGAAGAAGTGAATGTTTTCAGATACTTGGGAGTCGATGTGTCGGCGGATGGATTTATGAACGATGAGGTTAATCATAGAATTGATGAGGGAAAAAAGGTGAGTGGTGCGTTGAGGTATATGTGGAGACAAAAAACGTTATCTGTGGAGGCAAAGAAGGGAATGTATGAAAGTATAGTAATACCAACACTCTTATGTGGGTGTGAAGCTTGTGTTGTGAATGCAGCAGCGAGGCGGTGGTTGGAGGCATTGGAGATGTCCTGTCTAAGGGCAATGTGCGGTGTAAATATTATGCAGAAAATTCGGAGTATGGAAATTAGGAGGTGTGGAGTTACTGAAAGTATTAAGAAGGCTGAAGAGGGGTTGTTGAGGTGGTTTGGTCATTTAGAGAGAATGGATCAAAGTAGAATGACATGGAGAGTGTATAAATCTGTAGGGGAAGGAAGGCGGGGTAGGGGTTGTCCTCGAAAAGGTTGGAAGGAAGGGGTAAGGGAGGTTTAGTGGGTGAGGGGCTTGGACTTACAGCAGGTGTGCATAAGCGTGTTCGATAGGAGTGAATGGAGACGAATGGCATTTGGGACCTGACAATCTGTTGGAGTGTGAGCAGGGTAATATTTAGTGAAGGGATTCAGGGAAACCGGTTATTTTTATATAGCTGGACTTGAGTCCTGGAAATGGAGGTACAATGCCTGTACTCTAAAGGAGGGGTTTCGGGATATTAGCAGTTTGGAGGGATATGTTGTGTATCTTTATACGTATATGCTTCTGAACTGTTGTGTTCTGAGCACCTCTACAAAAACAGTGATTATGTGTGAGTGAGGTGAAAGTGTTAAATGATGATGAAAGTATTTTCTTTATGGGGATTTTCTTTCTTTTTGGGTCACCCTGCCTTGGTGAAAGACGGCCAACTTGTTAAAAAAAAAAAAATGCCTAGCATGGGCCAGTAGGCCATTATGTCACCTGATGACAGTGTTATGGTTGAGTAGGATCATTTTTATTAGAATTTTGAAGATGCTAAAGCTCCCTGAGTTTTTTTTTTGTTTGAGTGTTTGAAGTCAAAATCATTGAGGCTTCCAGGCACTGACATGTAAATAAATTACTCTCTTAATTTTCCAGTGCCCACTAGAAAACTGTTTATAATAGTGGGAAAGGGAGCAAGGGGCTAGTAACCCCTTCTCTTTTATAAATTACTGAATTTAAACAAAAACTTTTGTTTTTCTCTTTGAATCACCCTGCCTTGGTGGGATAAGACTAGTTCATTGGGTAAAAAAAATAGTGGGAAGGAGTGCTAATACAGTAAGCAGGTTTAGTAAGAGACAGGTGGAGTTCCATGCCAGCCTCCTAATCTTGTCACTAGCCAACCATATCCCTTCATCCCATTTCCTTTCCTGCCACCATCCAGTAATAGATATGGATAACTGCCAACAAACAGAAGATAAATAATAAATCTACATTACTTTAAAAAGCTATACCAAACAAATGTGTTTGGAAGTGAATAGGGTCTACCTAGCATGGGCCAATGGGTTTGCTGCAGTACACCTCTATGCTTATGTAATTGTTGGGTGTAAGTAGGACTTGCCAAGCATGGGCTATTAGATCTACTGCACTACTCCTTTCTTATTTACTGGTAATGATTGGGTTCACTTATTATTATAATCAAAAAGAAGCGTTGAACCCACAAGTCATACAGCGACTGGGTTCAAGCACGACTTGCCTAGCATGACCAGTAGTGCTACTGTAGTGTTCATCTATTTTGTGCATTTATGCATTAATTCCTTCTCATTTGTTTTTGACAAATTGCCTGTCTGGTATACTCATAAATTTTTCATACAATACATAATGTGGATAATTTTCTCCTATTTTTTAATTTTAGATTTTATTCTTCTTAGCTTTTTTTTTTTTTAACCAAAATTACTTTCTTTTATTTTAAATGACCATTTGGTGAAAGTGGGGTAAACCCATATCTTTTGGTGAACATTAGTCAAGAAATGTGAAATTTGCATCTCAGAATGAATCTTTATGAATTTACTTTATTCTCCATCAGCAACGAACACATTTGTCACATAAAATGAGGGACCCTTGGTACTTTGTTTTTAGCTCTTTGCCACCAGTGTCAAAACATCTTCATTAACCCTTAAATGGTCCAAACGTATATATACGTTTTTTCAACATTTGAAAGTATGTAAAAAAATGTAGATCTTCTTTCTTGTTTTACATTTGAAAATGTGTAAAAAAACTTTTATCTACATTTTTTTTTGTTATATTTGAAAATATGTAAAAAAAAAAGTAGATCTACTTTTGGAGCACTTCGGATTTGAACGTCGATCTGTTTGAACCGTTTAAGGGTTAAATAGCTTGGCTGTGCATGTGTCTTACTCCTAATATGTCAGCATATGCATCCTTGCACATGTACACTTTCTAATTTAAGATGCCTAGTCTCTGACTGGGCACCTATGATGGTGATTCCAGAACCATTAACAGATCCATTATAATCTCTCACAGATGTAGTATTAAGAGTGTACACTGTAGAGTAATGGAGGATTTAATAGGAAAATGTGCATCCTAAACATTTCTCCATGCTATGTTCGGGTTTCTACTACTGGGTATTGTTCAGCAACGTTTACTTGTAGTTTCCCCAGTTTTTTTTTTAGTTTTTTCTTGTAAATAATAAGTACCTAACAGTCAGCAGTATCTTAAAAGAAAAAATTTAAATGATTCTGCTCTTCATTTGTGTATCACAAAAATGAAACCCAGCTATATGCAGGTTCCATGAACTGTCATGAGAATAGCAATTTGTCTGTTGACTTTCTATAACAGTACGACCTCTTCAAGGGGGGCTCCTTGGCGTGGTGAAGAGGCTCTTGGTCTGAGGAATTAGACCTGTCAGTCTCCTTCCTCAGACCGAACCTAATTACCCCCCAATCCCCCATTCCCTATCCCATCCTCCCCTTTTCCTTTCCTCCTCCTCATCCCCACCCCTCCCTTTTGCCCTTCATTTTTGGCCTTTGGGAATTTTTTTTTTCTTTCCCACAGGCACGCTAGTTCCTAAGTAGGGGAAAGGGTACCGGGGTCCATCCTATCCGTTGAGGTTCTTGGCGGTGGCGTAGTTTGCCGTGGAATCTGGATTGCCTGGGGATTTCCCAATCCCTCTCCGGTATCCCTGAGGGTGGCTTTGGGTGTGTCTCGGGCGACGGGTGTATCTCTGGAAGCCACATTTCGGATTCCGGGGGTGGTGGCCGAAGGAGGTATGCTTTGTGGCGGATTTCTGGCCGCCCTCTCTTTTGTCCACCGAGGTAGCTCGGCAGATGTGAGGTTGCTATCCCGGATTGCCGGTTTACTGGCATGATGGGTAGGGTATGGCACGGGTTCCATACTGCATCTCCGCTACTTGCAGTGCTGAGGTCCTCTTGGGCGCGGAGGGAGATTTCTGGCCCTTTCATTCCTCCTAGGAACTATCCCTCCCCCGGTCCCCCCTTTTTTTATTCTTTTTTTTTTATTTTTATTTTCTTTTCTTCTTTCTTTTTTTTTCTTAAAAATAAAAAGAAAGAAGTAACCTAATCATGGCAGCCCTAGTCCATGAACCTGCTACCCCCGGGCCCCTTCTTGATACCGCACCCCGTTCTGACCCCGCCTCGTCTTTGGACCACTCTTCGGACACTCCTCATGCCTCTGTACCTCTTGCCGGTGCTGTTTCCTCACCCGCTTCAGGTACTGAGGCCTCGACTGACTCCTTCGATTTATCTGACCTTCGCTCTCCTCTGACTATGCTTCCGGCCTCTCCCTCTACGGTGCGGCAATTTTCGAATCGCCGGCCCGTTCCACGTCGGACCACCTCTGGTCCCACGCCTAAACGCCAACGACAATTACCTGCTGATGATACTTCTCCACCTTCTTGTTCTTCTCAGAAAAGATCGACACGTCCTTCACTACCTTTCCACGCTCAGTTTCAGACTGCACAATGGACTAAATTCTTCACTTTACGACCGACTTCCTCTACTGCCTATCTTTCTGACCACAGTATTGGCAAGGCACTCCTACGCCATGTTGGTAAAGATATTTCTTTTCATGCTCTTAAGAGCGGTACGCGCATCATCACCGTACAGAATGCTACCAGGCTCATGAGCTTTCTCGTCTTTCCCATATCGATACTGTTCCTGTCACTATTGAAAAACATCATTCCCTCAATTCTTGTAGTGGTACCGTCATTCTGCCCTATACCATAGTTCAACAAAATTTCCAGACATGTGGCACTGACATTCTTGAACAGCTGGAACTCCAAGATCTCCTAATCCTCAAGGTTGACACTTATGTTCTTCCCGCCCACGGGAGGAGACGATACCCTAGCAATGTGGCTCGTTTAACTTTTGACAGCCGTGAACTCCCATCCTCAGTTTATGTAGCAGGACATCGGTTACAAGTTCGAAAGGTGATCCCTACACCGCAACAGTGTAGAAATTGCTGGCGATTTGGCCATCCAGCGAAATACAGTGGACCCCCGCATAGCGACTTTAATCCGTGCAAGAGGGCTCATTGTTATGCGAAATGATAGGTATGCGAATGAATTTTCCCCATAAGAAATAATGGAAATCAAATTAATCCGTGCAAGACACCCAAAAGTATGAAAAAAAAAATTTTACCACATGAAATATACATTTTCCTACACACAAAGAGAAGGATACATGCACAATAGTAGAGTAGTACATGCACAATATATATTGTGCATGTACTACTCTACTAAATGAAGAATAAATGACACTTACCTTTATTGAAGATGCAGCAATGACTGATGAGACACTGTGTCCTGGGAGTGCCTTTTCCTCCTGAGTACTGTAGGTCCTGTTTGGCATTTTCTTCCAGAACAGGCCTTATCACACTGTGTATGCCACTACGATTCTTAAATCTCTCAAACCAACCTTTGCTGGCTTTAAATTCACCAATATGAGCACTAGTTCCAGGCATTTTTCCCTGTTCACCTGGGTGCTAGTCGACTGGTGTGGGTTGCATCCTGGGAGACAAGATTAAGGACTCCAATGGAAATAAGTTAGACAGTCTTCGATGACACTGACTTTTTTGGGTTATCCTGGGTGGCAAATCCTCTGGGGTTAATTGTTTCTTGGTATTCTCAATAAGCCACACCAACAACGGTGCTACAGCAGCAGCAGCAGCACCTGACAGTGCTACAGCAGCAGCAGCAGCTGACAGTGCTACAGCAGCAGCAGACGATGCTACAGCAGCAGCAGACGATGCTACAGCAGCAGCTGACGGTGGTACAGCAGCAGCAGCAGCAGACGATGCTACAGCAGCAGCAGACGGTACTACAGCAGCAGCAGCAGCTGATGGTGGTACAGCAGCAGCAGCAGCTGACAGTGCTACAGCAGCAGACGGTACTACAGCAGCAGCTGACGGTGGTACAGCAGCAGCAGCAGCTGACAGTGCAGCAGCAGCAGCAGCAGCTGACGGTGGTACAGCAGCAGCAGCAGCTGACAGTGCAGCAGCAGCAGCAGCAGCTGACGGTGGTACAGCAGCAGCAGCAGCTGTACCACCAATAGTAGCGATGGTTGATTGGGGTTTATTATACAACCTGGCCAGCTCGGAGACACGCACTCCACTTTCATACTTATCAATGATCTTTTTCTTCATCTCTATAGTAATTCTCACCCTTATTGCTGTAGGGTTGGCACTAGAAGCTTTCTTGGGGCCCATGGTCACTTATTTTGCAGATAAAATCACCAAAAACACTGTAATAATACGAAATGTTCCGATTGTATGCTTGGATGTTACCGCGGAGGCTGGCTGGTAAACAATGCCACCGGTGGCACATGTGAGGCTGGCTAAGGGCGCACATTGGACGCGTCTCGGACGAAGAGCGGTGAGCGGGTTTTTGAGCGGTATGCGAGGCAAAAGTTTTGCGATAAAAGCGAGCGGTATGCGGATTGAACGTTATGTGATGCCGACGGTATGCGGGGGTCCACTGTATTGCAGATTTATCACCGAATGCCCAGTCTGTGGTGCCGATGACCATTCTAATATGTCTTGCAATCGACCTCCCTCTTGCCTTAATTGTCATGAGGCTCACCCTTCGTACTCTCACCGTTGTCAAGTCTACTTAAACGAGCGGGAAATCCGTTACCTCAAAGAGGCGGAAGGTCTCCCTTATGCCATGGCAGTTTCTCATCTCCGCCTCCAAGGGAGACTACCTCGTGTTTCTTATTCCCATGTTTCAAAACGTCCCCCCACTTCTGGGATCCCATCTTCTGCAACCACCTCTATGGTTACCTCTCCCATAGTCACTCCTGTATCTAATTATTTTGCTGTCCTAGGCTCAGACGTCCCTACTTCAACGCCTCAGTCTGATCTCGCTTCTTCGTGTTCTCCCTCACAAGCCTCAGTAGCGATGAGATCTCATATGACACCTCCTCCTAATCGTCCCTCTACTTCTCAAAAGTCAAAAAAAGGTCCGTTAACACCTCCTACCCATCTTCCACCTCCTCATTTTACCTTCCCTGTCTCTGTACCTGGTTCTTCCCCTCTCACTGGCTCTGTTACAAGTGTAGAGGTTCACCCTCCTCCTCATACTGTACCTTCCTCCCCTGTTCCCTCCCAAGTTTCTTCCTCTTCTGCCACCTCCCAGGTTTCTGCCTCTTCTGTCCCCTTCCACGCTTCTCCAGTTCCCTCCACCCTTTCGCCCCCATCCCTACCTTGGTACAGCCCATTACAGTTCCAATCTTTCCTCATCCTCCCCCTACCATTTCCAGTATTGTCTCCCATACGACGTCTCTGAATTCAGAAACACTTGAAGCAATCTCTGAATATATTGCAGAGACCAAACCATCAATGGACACTGATCCACCCTCCGTTCCTTCTCTCTCCTCTGCTCCATCTGCGCAACTCCTTTCTTCACAGCGCACCATTCCTTCGCTGCTTGAACGTTTTCCACTGCCTCCGCATGTGGACTTTTCTAACCCCTCTAGTCCATAGGAACCCTTACCTGCGGATTTCAGGTATCTTTATCATTGCCAATCATGGCCTATTTACAGTGGAATATACGCGGCCTCAGGGGTAATTGGGGTGAGCTTCAGATGTTACTCTCCCAGTTTTTCCCTGTTGGTGTTTGCTTACAGGAACCAAAATTACACTCTGCTGTTATCTCTCCCATCTCAGGCTATAATTTATTGTATTCTTCAGATCCTTTTCCTGATGGGACCTTTAATGAAAGTGCCCTTCTTCTACGCACTGATATTCTGTACCATCAGCTATTTGAAGATTGAGACACTTATGCAGCATATGGGAATCTTTATTCAGGAAACGTTTCGCCACACAGTGGCTTCATCAGTCCAATACAAAGAGGAAGGCGTAAGGAGAGGAGGAGAATGAGGTAATCAGTCCCTCAGCCTGGAGTCGATGTGTTCAGTCCATCAAGATTGATGGACTGAACACATCGACTCCAGGCTGAGGGACTGATTACCTCATTCTCCTCCTCTCCTTACGCCTTCCTCTTTGTATTGGACTGATGAAGCCACTGTGTGGCGAAACGTTTCCTGAATAAAGATTCCCATATGCTGCATAAGTGTCTCAATCTTCAACTTGTCGGTTTTTCAAACCATTCATCACATCAGCTATTTGTTCGTACTTCGCTGCATTACACAGCAGCCCGCATCCACTTGCATAGGTGGTATACGCTCTGTTCTTTATATCTCTCTCCTTCTCGGGCATTATCTATTCCAGATATTGCCTTTCTTGTTACGTCATTACCGCCACCAATTCTGTTACTTTGCGATTTTAATGCCCACCATTTCCTCTGGGGGGGTCTTACTGTGATTCCCGTGGCATTCAGTTAGAGGCTTTTCTTGCCACCCACCCCCTCCATGTTTTAAATACAGGTACTCACACCCATTTTGATCCTCGGACTCACAATCTCTCTTGCATCGATATCTCAGTCTGCTCTTCCTCCGCCGCATTAGACTTCACTTGGTCTGTTCTCCCGGACTTACATGACAGCGATCATTTCCCAATCATTCTTACTTCCCCTCCATATTCACCACCTCTTCGCATCCCATGCTGGCAATTTGATCAGGCAAATTGGAACCTTTACTCACACCTAACTGTTTTTAGAGAGGTTCCTTCTTCGTCCTCCATCGATGAGCTTTTACACCTCTTCTCGTCCTCTGTTTTAACCGCAGCTTCTAATTGTATACCCCAAACTTCGGGCAGGCATTCTCAGAAATGTGTGCCTTGGTGGTCTCCTGCTTGTGCTCGTGCAGTACGTTTGAAACGCGCTGCATGGGGCAGGTACCGGTACAATAGAACCACAGAGAGACTTCTTGATTTTAAGCAGAAGCGTGCGATCGCTCGCTGTGTCATCCGTGACGCTAAACGCACTTGCTGGCGAGATTATGTCTCCACCATCACCTCTGCTTCCTCTATGAGTGCAGTCTGGAAAAAAGTACGAAAACTGAGTGGTAAATATTCTCCTGACCCGGCTCCTGTTCTGCGGGTGGCCGGTGTTTATATAGCAAACCCACTAGATGTTGCCAATGAAATTGGCAATCATCTGGTCCGTATTTCTCAGGGACTCCATCTATGCCCCTCATTTCTTTCCTCAAAGTCTGCCAGAGAGTTAGCACCCTTGGACTTTTCTTCTCTCAGAGAAGAACAGTATAATGTGCCTTTTACACTTCAAGAACTGGAGGCAACACTCTCAGCTTGCCGATCATTGGCAGCTAGGCCCGACGACATTCGTATTCATATGCTACAGCATTTACATCAGTCAGCCCTTGCAGTCCTATTACGCCTTTACAATCTTATTTGGTCACAAGGAGTTGTTCCACAGCTGTGGAAATCCGCCATTGTTCTCCCTTTCCGCAAACCAGGCACTACGGGACATGAAGCCTCCCACTATCGTCCCATTGCACTTACCAGTGCAGTTTGCAATGTGATGGAACGCCTAGTAAATAGACGTTTAGTGTGGTATTTAGAGACACATAACAGTCTCTCCACTCGTCAATATGGCTTTCGTAAGGGACGTTCTACCATAGACCCCTTACTACGCTTGGATACGTATGTTCGTAATGCCTTTGCGAATAACCACTCAGTTATTGCCATATTTTTTGACCTTGAGAAGGCATATGACACAACTTGGAGGTATAATATTTTAGCCCAAGCCCACTCCTTACGCCTTCGAGGCAATCTACCATCCTTCCTTAAGAACTTTTTAACCGACAGGCATTTCCGTGTTCGGGTTAATAATGTGCTCTCCCCGGACTTTATCCAAACTGAAGGTGTCCCCCAGGGATGTGTTCTGAGCACAACACTTTTTCTCCTTGCTATTAATGATTTGGCCTCTAGTCTTCCATCAAATATTTGGTCATCACTCTATGTTGATGACTTCGCTATTTCCTGTGCAGGCGCTGACTGTCACCTCATTACAGTTTCTCTCCAGCATGCACTCAACCGTGTTTCCAATTGGGCCACCACACATGGGTTTAAATTTTCCAGCACTAAAACCCACCAAATTACTTTCACTAGACGCTCTGTCGTCTCTGATCATCCTTTGTACCTCTATGGCTCCCGTATCCCTGAACGTGATACAGTCAAGTTTCTGGGCCTCCTCTTTGACTGTAGGTTATCCTGGAAACCTCACATTACCTCTCTGAAGGCAACCTGTCACAGCCGGCTGAACCTTCTTAAAACCCTTCCTCATCTTTCATGGGGAGCTGATCGTCGAACCCTCCTTCGCCTACATTCCACCCTCATTTTATCGAAACTTGATTATGGTGACCAGATCTATTCAGCGGCATCTCCTGCTACTCTCTCTAGCCTTAACCCCATTCATCACCAAGGATTACGTTTATGCCTTGGTGCTTTTCGCTCTTCCCGTCAAGAGCCTCTATGCAGAAGCGAACGTTCCCTCCTTATCCGATCGCCGTGATGTCCATTGCCTTCGCTACTATGTACGCTCTCATGATCTCCGCAATCCTTCCATTTATAGAATGGTCACTGATATTAGTAGACATTCTTTATTTGTTCACCGCCCCTGTTTACTCCGTCCCTTCTCTCTTCGCCTTCATTCGCTCTTGTCTTCTCTTCAATTACCACCTTTCTATGTACATGTAGCATCTCACTTTTCCCTACCCCCTGGGAAGTTCCAGCTGTTCGAGTCTGTTCTTTCTCTCTCCCTTGCTCGAAAGCCCAACTGTCTACGGTTGCTTCCCGCTCTCTTTTTCTTGACCACTTTCACTCTCATTCTCATGCCATTGCTGTGTACACAGATGGCTCTAAGTCTTCTGACGGCGTAGGATTCGCAGCAGTGTTTCCGGACAGCGTCGTACGAGGGCATTTACTATCTTCGGCTAGTATTTTTACTGCTGAATTGTATGCCATCCTTACAGTACTTATCCATATTGCATCTATGCCTGTGTCATCATTTGTGGTTGTCTCAGACTCCCTTAGTGCTTTACAGAAATTTGATACACCTCACCCCATAGTCCTCCGTATCCAACTTTGGCTATGCCGCATCTTTACCAAACGTAAAGATATTGTTTTTTGTTGGGCCCCTGGTCATGTTGACGTACAGGGCAATGAACAGGCAGATACTGCTGCGCGGTCAGCAGTACATGACCTACCAGTTTCATATAGAGGTATTCCATTTACGGACTATTTTGTTGCAATATCTTCCCACCTTCACACTCGTTGGCAACAACGTTGGTCTGCTATGCTCAGCAACAAACTTCAATCTATTAAACCGAGTATAGGTTACTGGCCGTCTTCTTATCACCAGTGTCGAGGTTGGGAGACTACTTTCTCCCGTCTTCGCATTGGCCATACTCATCTTACTCATGGATATCTCATGGAGAGGTGCCCTGCTCCTCTCTCTGAGAATTGCCAAGCTCCATTATCAGTCAGCCACATTCTGTTGGACTGCCCACTTTATCAACGAGCACGCAGAATTTACCTCCATTGTCGTCTTCGCTCCGCTGCTCTCTTTACCTTCCCTTCTCGCTGATGGACCCACCTTTCATCCAGACTCTCGCATTGATTTTTTGACAACAACTGACTTACTTGACAAATTCTGATACCTTCAGCCCTTTCTACTTCAATCTCTTGCTACCCTCTACCCCCGTACTATCCCCTGCCCCCACGGTTTTCTGTAACCTACTGATCATCCCTCCTCCCTTCTGCCATCCAATACCCTCGCTTCCTTCCCTACCATGCAGCGCTGTATAGCCCTTGTGGCTTAGCGCTTCTTTTTGATTATAATAATAATAACAGTACGAGATTCATTAACCACTTTTACACAAAGTTTGACATCTTTACCTTGATCCAGGGAACTGGCCCCAATCTGTCCTTGGATCAGATGTGAATACCTCCCATTCCCAAGGTATATGACCCCTACAGGTTTAGTGTTTCCCAATGATTAAAAATAAATCTAATATTTTTTCCTCAAGGGCCAGCAGGCTGGCAGCAGCAACAGTCTGGTTGACCAGGTAAGAACTAGCCACGTTTGGCCTAGTGCTGTGCTGCAGTAGGAAAACTCTCAAAACCCATCAAAGGGGAGGGGGTTTTGATCCAAGAAACTAGACTCTCTCTCTCTTGAATCAAATCTCAGTACTTCCCATTCCCCAGAAGCTACATGACCCCTATGGTTTAGCACTTTCTTGATTGAAATAAACTCACTGTACAGGATCACAGCCTCATTTGGTTATCTGTTTTTGCTTGAATAAAACCTCACCATGGAGAATTACACTAAATGGTGCTGGGAACTTTTACTGTCTAAGAGTCGATACTAGAGGGAGAGCAAGTATACCTATACATAGAAGATAAGCAAGATATCAGACAGGGTATGAATGATTGAGGAATCTGTTTTGTGTTAGACTCTCAAGAGACAGGTTACTAATTTTATCTTACAGAAAGTTTTTTTTAAACATGAAAAGTATATTATATATACTCCTTCATAATTATTATAATCAAATAAAGTGCTAAACTGACAAGGGTCATGTACCTACTACTCCATGAATATGGCCTGAGCAATAACCAGTAGTGTAGGTGGAAAATTTAATTTCCATGGTACTAATTCGTATATTTTTCTCCCCAGCGCATCCTTGGAGATGGTGAAGCTTTGCCTTCTGGTATGGTAAAGCCTGTCAGAGGAGAACTTATCTGGATATTAGATAAAGCAGCAGCATCAAAGCTTTAACTGTGTACAAATTATTTGTAATGAGCAGAGAGGAGACCAATAAAAATCAGTCTTACAAGACATATTGTCTCTAGTATTATATAAATTGTATCCGAATTTACCAGTAAATAATTTATGGGAAAGGTCCATTTGGCTAATAAATGAATATTGACTTATCTAAAGAAAATAATAATTGTGATTGCCAGATTTTACTATACATACTTTATTAACTGACTTAGAGTAGGAAAATATGTACTTGTCTGTGTTTTGGTGACAGTCATAGTATTATAGTATAGTATGACAGTATAGTATAGTTAAGCTTAAAGCAGAATGGTTGCAATTGCATACAAGGTTAAGCATATGGGACCAAGGTTTTGCATCAAAGAAATAACGCCTGCCATTCTGTATTGGGTTTCACTATGCTGTAATGCAGTAGGCACATCTCATGACTGGTTATAAATATATGATCTGACAAAATTAAATGCAGTACAGTAGATAATACAATGTAATAAAATCAAGCACTAAACTCAAAAGGGCCATACAGTGCTGCAATGTGCAAAGGTGATGAAGTGAAGGGCAGAAGTGCATGAAAGCAAGGGTTAGTAGGGGTAGGGGAGGGAGCAAGAAGAAAACCAAAATCACATTTAGTGCAATAAATTAGTTTCAAGTCAGAGTGAGTGCATCAAAGGCAGAACTTTCTGCAAGTTCATTTAGATATGGTGTTTCAAGTCCAGTAGAATGTCATAATTTGGGAGATTGGGAATCTTTTTGGTGTCTAGTATTAAGAGTTTCTAGATTTAATAATGCGAGTCTTGGGGTGCTTGGTAATGTTAAGAGCTTCTATATTTAAGTCATGGTGATGGTGAAAATGTTGAGCTCATATCTATTGCAACTCATTACTAGCAAGCTACAGGCTGAAGCAGTAATCTAAATGTTTCACATTGATGTGAAAATAAGTGATAGACAACCACTTTTTAACAAAGACAAAAAACCAATATGTTATTTCACGTGGACTCTTCAACTAGAAGAGGTCATATCACATGTCCTCTTCCAGCTGATAAAAACCATGTGATATATCACAATAAAACCAACTCTTTAGCCTTGTTAAATAGTGACTCACAATTATCTTTTACTTCAGTACTTAGAGATAAATGTGCCTTATTGTGTTCTTTCACTAAGCAATCACTTATGTATAACGTCAGATACGTGAAATAAAACGTATAAATATTATGATTATTATTGCAGACTAACTTAAAATAAAGGTTCATCATCCATTAGCTATTTTTTTTTTAGGGGGAAAGCACTAAACCCTTGGAGGCTTTGTAGCACCTGGAGAATGAGAGGCATTTAGGTTCAGTCCAAGGAAGGGGAGGATGTCCAATAGCCCTCACCAGCATCACAGAGCCTCCCTCTATGGGTTGAGTTCAGAATAGAAGCATGATGCCAAGAAACATGTCAGGAGTGGATAAATAGGTAGGAGTGTAAGAACTCTGCATAAGTGGAGTGAAAAAGGACAAAGGACATACAGTACAGTGGAACCCCGAATAGCGGCCGTAATCCACTCCAGAAGGTCAGCCTAAAGTCGAGCAATATTTCCCATAAGAATTAATGTAAATACAATTAATCCGTTCCAGACATCCAAAAATATTAACAAAAAATACATTTTTTAAAGATTAATTATAGTTTTACATACACAAAACAATGAGAACCAAGTAAAAAAATAAATGAACATTTAAATCACTATTACATACCTTTACTGAAGATTCTTGTTGGCTTATGGAAGACAGGGAGGAGGAGAGAGGGAGGACTAATTATTATTTGAAAGGGGAATCCCCCTCCATAAGGACTTCAGGTATCAAAAGCCCTCTCTGGGGCTACTTTCCTCCCTGGCTGCTACACTCCCTGCCTTCTATCCACACTCCTTGTTTCCCTGCTACACTCCCTGCCTGCTACACTCCCTGCCTCCCTTCCACACTCCCTGTTTCCCTGCTACCCCTTTTGCCACATCAGCTTCCTTGATTTGTTCTTTCTTTGCCAGGATAGAAGTGATTGTTGATTTGAATTTCTCATACATCCTGGCAAGTTCTAGCACTCGAACACCACTCACATATTTTTCAATAACTTCTTTCTTAAATTCTATCGTGTTTCTCACTTTCTTTACCAAAGTGCTGGCACTCTGAACTTTGGTGGCTTATTTCACAGTCACACTTAATAAACAAGCACAAAAACCAATGGATTTTAAGGAAATGTTTGGATGAATGGACGAAGTATATGCTCATTCACCAAGAGACACAGGCTCACCTACGCAGTGGCGTCCTGGCGGGAGGTGGGCTGATGTTTATAATACAGCTGATTTATGAGGCATTGGACGAAATACGGAGCAAAATTTCGGCCAAAAATCCAACCTAAATACGAATCGGCCGATAAACGCAGCGGCCGATATTCGGGGTTCCACTGTGCAGGGATCATTTACAGCACACAGAGCTCATAAAGCATTTAAATTACTGGGAACGCCTTAAATTCTTGAACATGTACTCACTGGAGTGGACGAGAGATACATGATAATATATACCTGGAAAGTACTCGAGGGCCTGGTCTCAAATCTGCACACTACCATAGCAATATACTGGAGTGAGAGATGTGGGAGGAAGCACAAAATAAACCTAGTGAGGAGCAGGGGTGCGGTGGGCACAATAAGGGAACACTGTATCAATATTCGTCGCCCTAGACTATTCAACATCTTACCAGAAGATATCAGAAGCACGGCTGGAACAAGTGTAGCAGTCTTCAAGAGAAAACTGGAGAAGTATCTTAACCAGGTGCAAGATCAACCAGGCTGTGATGAATATGTAAGGCAGCAGGCCAACAGCAGCAACAGCCTGGTTGACCAGGCAAGCATAGCCCATGGGTGGGCTCCACGAGTAGTGAGACTTGAAACTCGTCAAAGGTAAAGGTACATATCCCCTGCCCATCCACTAAATTGCATGGCTATCTGATCCTATCATGCATTCAATAAAATGGACCGACTCCACTTAAGTGCAAGTTTGTATGGTCCAAGGTTCATCCTGGACCTGTCCACTCTGATCCTTAGCAATGGGGCCTGCCAGTGACCGTCCACATCAGTGTGTTATTGTCAACATTATTATTATTATTATAATCATAACTAAGCGCTAAACTTACAAGGGTCATACAGTTTGTCAACAAGCACACACACATCATTTCATCTCCAATTTACTTACACAGTGGACCCCCGGTATTCGATGGCATCGGTATTCGATAAATCCGGTATTCGATGCATTATATCGCAAAAAATTTGCCTCGGTATTCGATTGAAAACCCGGTATTCGATACGATTCGTACGAGACGTGTCCACGTGTGGCCTGAACTGCCCCATGTGTGCCAGTGTTTACAAGCCAGCCAGTGTGTGCGCATCTAATGATACATTCGGTACATTCCATATTATCCATATTATCACTGTGTTTGGTGCTTCTTTCTGCAAAATAAGTCACCATGGGCCCCAAAAAAGCTTCTAGTGCCAACCCTTCGAGAAAAAAGCGAAATAATCGTTATGTGAATGAATTTTCCCCATAAGAAATAATGGAAATAAAATTAATTCGTGCGCTAATGACTTACGAAATGAAGAAAGAGATAATTGCAAAGTACGAAAGTGGAGTGCGTGTGTCGGAGCTGGTCAGGTTGTATAATAAACCCCAATCAACCATCTCTACTATAGTGACCAGGAAAATGGCAATCAAGGAAGCTGTTTTTGCAAAAGGTGCAACTGTGATTACGAAACAGCGACCGCAAGTGTTAGAAAATGTTGAGAGACTGTTATTGGTGTGGATAAATGTATGTGAAAAACAGATAGCAGGAGATAGCAAAGTACTCTCAAGCTATCTACTTTGACCAGGAAAATGCAAAAGGCTGTTTTTAGTGCAGATTGCATGACGATTGGTGTGGATTGGTAAAGAAATTGCCTGCTAGGCACATAGTAAAGAAATTGCCTGCAACTAGTGGTGATGTGAGTGAATTTAAGGCCAGCAAAGGTTGGTTTGAAAGATTTAAGAATCGTAGTGGCATACATAGTGTGATTAGGCAGGGTGAGGCTGCCAGTTATGTTGTGCAACAGAAGTCCAGTGACTCTCAAGCTGGTCCTAGTGGCATTAAAAGAAGAAGGGAAGTAACCCCGGAAAAGGACTTGCTACCTCAAGTCCTAATGGAAGGGGATTCCCCTTCTAAACACTAACACCTCTCCCCTCCTCCCATCCCATCAATCATCACCAGATCTTCATTAAAGGTAAGTGTCAATTATTTTATTGTTATTGTAATTATTCTATTGCATTAAACTTAATATCTCATGTAGTAAAATTTTTTTTTTCATACTTTTGAGTGTCTTGCATGGATTAATTTGATTTCCATTATTTCTTATGAGGAAAATTGATTCAGTTTTCGATATTTTCGGTATTCGATGAGCTCTCAGGAACAGATTAATATCGAATACCGGGGGTCCACTGTATTTACTGTGTAGTGTTATTAACAATGGTTTCTAAAGCAAGTGATGGTGCCAAGAAGAAGCATGTAACCTTAACTGTTAAGCAGAAACCTGAATCAATAAGGAAGCTGGAGGCTGGTGTTTCAGTGGTCTGCATGTGTAAGAAGTATGGTGTAGCAAAACAAAATCAGAAAAGGGTAAGAAAAATTACTGTTCTGTACTCTATCGTATTGTACTGTGCTGTACTTTTAACCCATTTTCTTTTCAGGTAATACTGTATTGTATACTCTAGTTTATTCATGGTATGTCTGGCAGTCCATCAATACAGCAGACTTAAGTATGTTTTACTGGGCATTTGTTTATGTCCAGTAGTTAAGTGAGTAAGCAAACTACATTAGTTAATTGAATCATTCATTATCTCATCCATACAATTGTCTATGTACAGAAAAATGCACAATACATGTATTTTGCATGTGGCATCATGCTTGTTCATAAAACAATTTATATTGTACATTTAAAAGGTCTTATACTATTTTAATTAAAAATTACCCATTTGAAAATGAAAACTATCTTTCAATGATAAACCTCTCCAATTTCACCCATTAAATAGTTTTTTATAAATACTTACATGTGGCTTATTTCAAAACTACAATTAAGACCAGTTTAATGAAATACCTCTCCAGAAAAATATAAACACTTTTTTTCATTTATATGAAAATATACAGTTGCAACTTGTAAGCACAAAATGCCATTCATAATACAGTACAGTATATGAATAATAAAGCAAAGGGCTAAATGCAAACCAAAATGCAAGTGCAGAAAAAAATTCCAAAGAATGCCTCGTAAAAGAAACGATATGTTCACAGCTTGAGTTACAAGCAGCAATGGTAATATGTTTTAGAAAGCAGGTACACATATTTTAGGAACTGTGAATATACTTGGAGAAATGAGTAAGGGAGGGAGTAAGGTGAGGGAGTAAATAGAAATGAAAAAGGAATTCAAATAAAATAATGTGCATTTGGCAATCTAGATGTATGGCATGTATGCACTTTGTTCCTCATTCCCCCTCCTTACGTATTTACAAATTATTATTACAATCAAAACTAAGCACTAGACCCACAATGGATATACAGCACTGCAGGGCAGGATGTGACAGACATGTAATATGCTATATAAGAGACCAGTGAGGGTTAAGAGTATGCAAGAGGCAGGGTAGGTAAGGGTAATGAGGAGTACTACAGGGAAAGTATAATCACAGTTGGTATAATAAAGCCCACATTTCCAAAAAATCAACAAGCAGACAAAATCTGGCCAGCACTTAAGTTTTTGCCCTGCTATTATAGTATCATAAACTGGTATTCTTCTGAAAAACCAATCTTTACAATTCCTAACATATTGATCTAGAATATAATATAATATAATATATATTAGTCACCCTGCCTCGGTGGGAGACGGCCGACTTGTTGAAAAAAAAAAAATAGGAAGTGTATGGAATAGGTAGTAAGTTACTAAATGCTGTAAAGAGTTTTTATGAAGGTGAGAGTGAGATTACTTCCCAGTAAAAGTAGATCTTAGACAGGGATGTGTAATGTCACCATGGTTGTTTAATATATTTATAATGGGGTTGTAAAAGAAGTACGTAAATTCTAGGGTGTTGGGGAAAGGGTGGAATTAAATTATGGGGATCAAATATATAATGGGAGTTGACACAGTTACAACTTTTTTGCTGATGATACTGTGCTTATGGGAGATTCTAAAGAAAAGTTGCAAAGGTTAGTGGATGAGTTTGGGAGGGTGTGTAAAGGTAGAAAGTTGAAAGTGAACATAGATAAAAGGTGATGAGGGTATCAAACAAGTTAGATAAAGAAAAACTGGATATCACATTAGAGAGAGGGAGTATGGAAGAGTAAATGTTTTCACATATTTGGGAGTTGACTTGTCAGTGGATGGGTTTATGAAGGATGAGGTTAACCATAGAACTGATGAAGGAAAAAAGGTGAGTGGCACATTGAGGTATCAGTGGAAACAAAATATGTTATCCATGGAGGCAAAGAAGGGAATGTACAAAAGCATAGTGCTACCAACACTCTTATATGGGTGTGAAGCTTGGGTTGTAAATGCTGCAGCAAAGAGGTGGCTGGAGGCAGTGATGTCCTGTCTAGGGGCAATGTGTGGTGTAAATATTATGCAGAGAATTTGGAGTATGGAAATTAGGAGGTGTGGAGTTACTAAAAGTATTAAGAGGGCTGAAGAGGGGTTGTTGAGGTGGTTTGGTCATTTAGAGAGAATGGATCGAAGTAGAATGACTTGGAGAGCATATAAATCTGGAGGGGAAGGAAGGTGGGGTAGGGGTCGTCCTCGAAAAGGCTGGAGGGAGGGGGTGAAGGAGGTTTTGTGGGCGAGGGGCCTGAACTTCCAGCAAGCATGCATGAGCATGTTAGATAGAAGTGAATGGAGACGAATGGTTTTTGGGACCTGACAACCTGTTGGAGTGTTAGCAGGGTAATATATTGTGAAGGGATTCAGGGAAACTGGTTAGCCAGACTTGAGCCCTGGAAATGGGAAGTACAATGCCTGCACTTTAAAGGAGGGGGTTGGGATATTGGCAGTTTGGAGGGACTTCTCAACTGTTGTATGAGTACCTCTGCGAAGACTGTGGTTATGTATGAGTGAGGTGAAAGTGTTGAATGATGAAAGTATGTTCTTTCTTTTTGGGTCACCCTGCCTCGGTAAGAGACGGCCGAAGTGTTAAAAAAAAAATCAGGAAGCTTACCTTTGTGATGTGATACTCCTAGAAAATTATAGTAACATGTTACAGCAAACATTCAGTTTAACAAATTTCAGATACAGGACAAAATCTGCTGGATCAACTGATTTGGAAGAATTGGACCAAGTCTATTGGTTACAGAATTGTCCATTACACCTGGAAAATACCTGGAGGGTGTTTCAGGGGTAAACGCCCCCGTGGCTTAGTCTATGGCCAGGCCTCGTAGTGGATAAGGACCTGATCACTGAGGCTGTTACTGCTGGTCACACACAATCCAATGTACGAACCACAGCCCAGTTCATTAGGTACTGACTTTAGGTGTCTGTCCCGCTCCCTCTTGAAGACAGCTAGGGGTCTATTGTTAATCCTCCTTATGTATGTTAAGACAATCTCTACTGAATCCGCCACAATCACCATTATCTGCTCCTCCCTACTAATCATTAAATCGAGGGTTTACAGGATTGTCTTTATTGAGTTAACAATTTACTTTAAAAATTTCCTATACCAAATCCGCTGTTAACCTGTGAAGCAAAGAGTTTTGACATTCAAAAGTAACTCATGCACTGTACTGCATTACACAGATACTATAAAAGACCTGTACTTAAAAATTGCATCTCTAATAAAATAATACAGTAACAAATTCAAGAAAATGGCAAAATTCATTAATAAATTTATGTAGAAAATAACATCTTAATACTTTGGACATGCTTCATGTCTAACATGCAGATGTGTAATTATAGATCTACTTATTGCACTATTCTTAAGGAAGGGTTTAGAACTTAGTTTGGAGGGACATCTGAACTGTCATATCTACATACCTCTGGCAAGGCAATGATAGTGTGAATGATGGGGAAAGTGTTTCTTTTTTGGGTCACCCTGCCTCAGTGGGAGACAGCCAGTGTGTTAAAAACAAAAATAACAATAGTATTGTTAAGGAAGTCTCCATCCCCCACTTTTCTGCTTATTTTCAATTACACTTCATAATCATTTTTCAAACATATTCCTCTACAGGGGGTACTATTTAGGAAAATTCTTCATCCCAGTCAATCTCACATAAGCTGGGGTCCTCCACCTCGGGTATACTGGCATGGTTTTGAGACGACTGAATGTCTGGTATAAACCTCTGTGATAACTTGTCAAAATAGGAATTGTCAGGTTTTGAAATCTGAGAAAGTTTATTCCATGGATTACTTTTTTGTGAAAGGTTACTTTTTGAACTTTCTTGAGATTCTTTAATACTAGATAAACTAGATATCTGGTCAATCTTATCCCACATTTCATAAGCTTCTGCAGCACTCACAAGCAGTTCATCTGAGATATCCTCCATCTCTGCTTGATGTGTGGTTGTCAGTAGCAATCTGTCACACTCACTGCTATTGTCATCCACACACTCAACCCATTTCATTATTTCATCATCTGTCATAGATTGCCAGAAAACTGTACTTTCAGGTAATGACCATAAACGAGATCTAAACCCCTTGCAGTCTGGGTCGTGACACTTTTGATAATATGTAGCATTCTTTAGGTTTACAACATACATAACTCTGTTACTTTTATGCTCACGTCCAATGTTATAACAAAACCTGTTTTGAGCTATTTCATAAACCAACACTTCACCTTGAGAAAAGTAATACCAACACCGGATGTAGCCTGGAGCTACAACCCCCTGAATGTAGCTGTCAATTTCTGGGTATGGTGAGCTACTGAAGCCTTCAATTTCAGAGTCACATTGCTCTCTACTGCAATGGGTATTTACTCCTGATCTCGTCACTTTGTGTTCATGTTCCCCAAAGCTCAAAACTTCACAGTTATTATCCACTAAGGTAACAAGAGAATCTAGAAACAGCTGCTCATTCTCTAGAGCTTCAGCAGCATATTTAGGTACATATTCATTTTCTTGGGCAATCACTAAAGGAGAATTCTTTCCAAGCTTTGTAGATTTATATATTCTAAAATTTCTGTTTTTAGTATAGACACCTTCATCACAAAAAAGAATTTTATTATTCTTAGCATCTAAAACAAAAAGGTTTCTAACATCATCAACCTTAACATGAGGTATGTCCATCATGTTGCCTTCTTTATCCCAGTCTCTGATTTTATTACATATCATCACAACAAAATTACCAACGTGAATATTATTAGTAAAAGCAACACCTGGAAGATTAAAAATCAAATGACGACTAAATTTGTGAATGGAAGTGCTACTTAAATCTAAAACGTTTTTTCTGCTGCACTCAATGTTAAACTCTTTACATAGAAAATAGCAAATAATATTAATAAAAGTATTAGTCATGGAAATTCCATTACTATCAGGATTGATAGCAACCAAAAACTCAAGATCAAAATAAAGCTTACATACACAAAGTTCTCGTATAACTTCATATGTGCACCTTTGATTTGGATGCCGTGCACAGAGTTGAACCCACATCAAAGACGGATGAGTGACAACATAATTCCTTTTACCACTTTCACCAACTGCATCACCTTCAAAGGAGAACACCATAAGCCCTTCACCTTGCACTTGTGCAAACCTAATTGCTTCTGCCTGGCGAGGAAATATTTTCCAGGTGGTTGGTGGGCCAAGAATTCCAGGGTAATATTCACAGGGCAAAGGCCTCTGTTCCATATGCTTAGTAGCTTTTGCCACATGAAAAATCTGATTCCGAATTTTGCTGTTATATGTTGGTTGTGCTTTGCCATAGAAGCCAGCAATGCTGAATGTGGTGGCTACAGCTTCCTCTCTTGTGCTAGTCTTCATTCCTCAGAGGGTTCTAAAAATAATCTCTGATGTACAAGTACTCTTCTAGCACAGTAACTATTTCCATTATTACCTGTAAGAAAGATTAAATGTTTACAACTAGAAAATGTCTTTAAGAGCTCTGATTTCACAAGACGTATCCCTACAATGAAATTTACACATCATTTCTAAATACAGTGGACCCCCGCTTTATGATCAGCTCCCAATGTGACCAATTATGTAAGTGTATTTATGTAAGTGCGTTTGTACGTGTATGTTTGGGGGTCTGAAATGGACTAATCAATTCACAATATTCCTCATGGGAACAAATTCGTTCAGTAATGGCACCTGAACATACTTCTGGAATGAAATAATATCATAAGCCGGGGATCCACTGTACTGTATTCTGATTATCAGAAAAAAAATTACCTTGGTATACATAATATTGAATGGGTACTAATACTAACTCAGCAACATGACATAAGCTTGCTAAATTTATCTAACAAAAATGAGGAAAGGCCAATGGAGGGGGTAAAGGAGGTTTTGTGGGCAAGGGGCTTGGACTTCCAGCAAGCGTGTGTGAGCGTGTTAGATAGGAGTGAATGGAGACGAATGGTACTTGGGACCTGACGATCTGTTGGAGTGTGAGCAGGGTAATATTTAGTGAAGGGATTCAGGGAAACCGGTTATTTTCATATAGTCAGACTTGAGTCCTGGAAATGGGAAGTACAATGCCTGCACTTTAAAGGAGGGGTTTGGGATATTGGCAGTTTGGAGGGATATGTTGTGTATCTTTATATGTGTATGCTTCTAAACTGTTGTATTCTGAGCACCTCTGCAAAAACAGTGATAATGTGCGAGTGTGGTGAAAGTGTTGAATGATGATGAAAGTATTTTCTTTTTGGGGATTTTCTTTCTTTTTTGGGTCACCCTGCCTCGGTGGGAGACGGCCGACTTGTTGAAAAAAAAAAAAAAATATATATATATATATATATATATATATATATATATATATATATATATATATATACAAATATATATATATATATATATATAAAAAAATATATATATATATATATATATATATATATATATATATATATATATATATATAAACATATATATATATATATATAAAAACATATATATATATATATATAAACATATATATATATATATATATATATATATATATATATACATACATCTAGGTAGTAGGCTGGTAGACAGCAACCACCCAGGGAGGTACTACCGTCCTGCCAAGTGAGTGTAAAACGGAAGCCAGTAATTGTTTTACATGATGATAGGATTGCTGGTGTCCTTTTTTTCTATCTCATAAACAGGCAAGATTTCAGGTACGTCTTGCTCCTTCTACTTACACTTAGGTCACACTACACATACATGTACAAGCACATATACACGCCCCTCTGGGTTTTCTTTTATTTTCTTTCTAGTTCTTGTTCTTGTTTATTTCCTCTTACCTCCATGGGGAAGTGGAACAGAATTCTTCCTCCGTAAGCCAGGAGTGTTGTAAGAGGCGACTAAAATGCCGGGAGCAAGGGGCTAGTAACCTCTTCTCCTGTATATATTACTAAATGTAAAAGGAGAAACTTTCGTTTTTCCTTTTGGGCCACCCTGCCTCGGTGGGATACGGCCGGTGTATTGAAAGAAAGATATATATATACATCTAGGTAGTAGGCTGGTAGACAGCAACCACCCAGGAAGGTACTACCGTCCTGCCAAGTGAGTGTAAAACGAAAGCCTGTAATTGTTTTACACAATGGTCCAATTTTCTGTCTCATGAACATGCAAGGTTTCGGGTACGTCTTGCTACTTCTACTTACACTTGGGTCACACTACACATACATGTACAAGCATATATATACATACATACCCCTCTGGGTTTTCTTCTATTTTCTTTCTAGTTCTTGTTCTTGTTTATTTCCTCTTATCTCCATGGGGAAGTGGAACAGAATTCTTCCTCCGTAAGCCATGCGTGTTGTAAGAGGCGACTAAAATGCCGGGAGCAAGGGGCTAGTAACCCCTTCTCCTGTATATATTACTAAATGTAAAAGGAGAAACTTTCGTTTTTCCTTTTGGGCCACCCTGCCTCGGTGGGATATGGCTGGGAATTAATCTATCAAGTTTCACCTGAGAAGGAGGGCAACTCATCAAGGCCCTCTCCCTTGAAAATGACACACATGTATGTAATATATTTATAACATTGTAAGATTATGTATTTAACCTGAATAAGGCTATTTTATTCTGCTGCCTTAAGTTCGCCTGGCAATAAATCGGTACAGTACATATAATAATACAGTATCTAGGAGATGGTGGTAACTTTTAAGTTTTATTTAGGAAATCTACAGTATCATAAATTTGTACAATAGTTCTGAGTATGCATATACATATACATGTACATGTACAGTAGGCTCCCTGTATCCACAGGGACCTGCCAAGGATGTTGAAATCATGAATAGTAGCAAACCCTATATATAAGTCCTATACATACCTATTACAAAGTTTAATTGAGAAATTATGCACAAGTGAATAATTATCACTTCTTTACTGATGGGAAGCACTTCACAGCTTCTCTTAGGCTTTGAAGAACTGCCAGCTTCTCTACTTTTGTGCTTTGGGGCCATTATTATGCAAAATTAAGATGTAATTTTGGGCCACAGTAAACCATGGATAACTGAAACTGTGGATATCAAATCAGTGGATACAGAGGTTCTACTATATATGAAAGCATGTCAATTTAACCTATGGGGGGACCCCAATGAAAATACCCTATTCAACAGTACTCCATTTTAAAGAAACTATTTGGATTAGTTTAGTAATCCAGGATAATAAAAGAAAAATAAGCAGTGACTTATTTCCAGTGGAGATTTTTTTTATGTGCTCCCAAGATGTGACCCACAACAACTGAATAACTCAAAGGAATCTATTTACTGCTATAGTAGATAACAACAGGTAACAGGTGGTCAGTCCCTCACCCCTGGTGTGTATTCAGCTCCACAGCTTTGATCAGTGTGAAGAAGATATGGAGCTGAATACACATCAAGGCTGAGGGACCACCTCATACCTACATCACTACTACTGTTGTTTCCTCTGTACCTCGAATGAAGCCTAATGAACAGGCAAAACGTCGCATCAGTAGATACCTAACTGTTGCATACCCGTCTTACTCACCAAAGGCTAAACTTGTTAAGGGTCATAGGGGATGTGGGGAACAGGAGGAAATCTGGTTTCGTCCAAAGATGAGAAGGATGGCTTCAATTGTTTAACACGATTACTGGTAATGCTGCTGCAGAGCGGGGTTCAATGATACGTCTTCGGAGGCTTCTTACTTTATTTGTAATGTCGTAGTGGGTACACAGGCTTGTGTGTTGTGCCCATGGCCCAGGAGGGCCATCCTACGAGAGGAGAGCTAGTAAGGCCTTCTGTCTTGCTGCTTGGCCGCTGAGTGAGTGAGTGTGGGCCCAGCATCCCACAGACTTGGGCAGGCCCAGAGGGCAGCACTTCAGTGGTGCGAAATATGGACTAAGCTGGCAGACAGCATAGGCTGTCTGTGCAGACAGTACAGGCTATCTACACAATTCCTAGGACAAAAAGCACTTCACCAGCTCCCAGCAAATTTCCCCTTGAATGGTGAGGAATGGGAATTACGTAGAGAGGGGTGGGTGTCTTAATACCCTGGATCAACTGCCTTTCATCAGCATCAAGGGTTTATTTGGAATAAAATATCTAACAAAAAATGGAGTGCACAGTCAGCTTGTAAAATCCAAGCTTCACTTGGCTATCGATAGCAACTTTCAATTCTCTAAATACAGTATACATGTACTACGCACAAACTATTAGTATTACATTTATGGGGAAGTGCGAAGCCCACAGGGACCATGTAGTGTCTGGGAAAAATGTAGGCAATCAGGTTAAGTAAATTTATTTAGGTACAATTACACCCGAGTACAGTTACATAGATTTTGGGTAATTGCAGCTATCTTAAATAGTAACATATGTATAAATTACCCGAGACAACCCAAAACGAGTCAAAGATCTTATTTTCACTGAGGTCCTTGTAATATAATAATAATAATATTATTATTATTATTATTTATTTCTAAAAGTACATGTAGAAGGTATACGGGTTTACTGTATCTAACAATTAGGCTGCTATACGTAAGGTATTACAAGACCCCTAATAAAAATAAGTCATTTTTTTGGGGGGGAGGGGGGTTATCCTGGATAATTTACTCATTTGTTAATTTGTATGGCAATTGTAATCATCCAAAACTGTGTAAAATTATACCTAAACTTACTTATATTGATTATCCTGCAATGCTCTGTACGTTGCCCTTGTTCACCTAGCAGCACGCTGGTACCTGGGTGTTAGGCAACTACTGTGGGTCTCAGTCTGGAAAAAGAGGAAATAAGTCACTTTGTCTGAATTTTTGGGTTATTCTAGGTAATTACACATGTTACTATGCATGACCTTAATAGAAATAAACCAGACAGCTGCCTTACTGGGTTATCCTAATAAAATCACCTTCATAAGCCCCTAATCGGCATCAGGGCAGCTCACTTGAGAGGCCTGGGTTCCTAGCACACTCAGCTCACACACTGAGGTCAGTGGTTCAATCCCCGGTACAGATGGAAACATTTGGGCGTTTCCTTATGACATCTGCTGTCCCTCTTGAAGCACCTATCAATAATTTTATAATTATAATCATGACACCTATCAGTACAATAGTTACCTGGGTGTTAGTCGACTGGTGTGGGTCGCATCCTGGGGGAAAAATTGTCACTGATGTCAGCTATGGTCCCTATAAGATGTATTATGTATTTGTAGAAATAAATATTAGTAGTAGTAGTAGTATTATTACTTTTATAACAGTACATTATTATTATAAAAAAGAAGCGCTAAACCACAAGGGCTATACAGCTATAACAGTACAGCTGTGTCCCAAGTACAAAGTTGCTGCTGGTCAAGGATCCAGATGGAAATAAATCACTTTTTTTGGGGTTATCCTAGGTAATTTTCACTATGTATGATAATTGTACGTATGTGTACCTGTACCTAAATAATACTATAGTGGAGGTGCAGGAGGCGTGATGTGTGATACAGACGAGATTCTTCACACCAGACAGTGTCAGCCATAACCAAAAATTCCGCCAAAGCATCTTGCTGGCTCTATATACTTGGTACAGACATTGATATCTTATTATTACAAACTTCAATATGCTGTTCATTTATAGATCCATCTTTGACATTAGCTTATTTAAAATATAAATGTTTTATATTTATTTTTATATGGTATGTGGCGTTCGCAATGGATGTTCTCACGTAGTTAATATTATTAAGCTAATCATTGCAGGTATTATGTAGAAATTAATTTGTATAAAATGAAGATTATTATGATTTGATCAATTAAGAAAAGTGTGTCAATTTTAAGGGAAACACATATATTTAATTTATTATTTTTCTCATTGTCAAACGCTACCTCGTAAACAGACGCATGTCCATGTTGGTGCGTTGCCAAAATTTTAAAAACTTTGGGTTGCAAGGCTATATATCTTGCAAAGTGAGCCATGAGCCGTATTCCCAACCCGTTTGGCAGTGGTGAAGGTCAACAACAACACAGTGGTGGGTACAGCAGCAGTCCTGGGCATCAGAGCTCTGGGAGCACAGCTACCCCAGGCTTCCTCATCATGACCAGGCCACCCTCGGGTTCTAATAGATACGGTGGCCGGGGGTACAAGACCCAAGTTTCACCCTCACATCCAGGCCCCAGCGAGCAGAAGAACAGTTTCATACCCTTCTCGTCAAGTGGCGGTGGTAATAGCAGTCAAGAAAGTACCAAGAGTAGTAGTGGTGGACGTGGGAGGTATAATCGTGGAGGTGGAGGAAGACATTTTTCCACTCCAGGAAGTCCTAGGTTTGCGTATCCATACCAACAGTCTCCAGGAAGAATAAATAACTACGGGCAAAATCAGGATTTCCCAAACACTCCCAGATGTAGACCAAATCAAGGTGGGAGGAGGTTTAGTGATATGCAAGATAGATCATTTGGCGATCAGAAGAAGTTTAACTCCAATGATAATTCAAGACGAGGAAGAGATAGAGGTCCACTAAGTGATGTTCCGATTGATAAGTTTATCTCTCATAATATGGTGAAAGATCCTTGGGCTGATTTTGATGATGAAGTAGAGGATAATGTGGATAGTGTGCCAGTACACCCACAAGAAAATCCAGTTATTGTAACTTTAGACGACTCAGAAATAATAATCGACTCTGATGCCAGTGTTATTATTGAGAATTCCTACGAGGAAGGAATAAGTGGTACAGAGGGTGACAGTTCACCCGTGCATGACACAGGAAGTGACTCGCCATATGTTGCTACACCTTCTACCTCAGAGAAAGATACAGGAAGTGATTCCACTAGTGATGCATAGTGGTTTTCAAATAGAGAATAATAATGTCTGTCCTGTGGTTAGACTGTATTGCAAGGTGTTAGAATGTTGTTTCCTTGAATGTCTGCCATGGTGAAATTGATTTGACTTTATTTATTAAATTAAATAACAGTATATTGTGAGAAATTATTTTGAAACAAAACTTGTATATAAATTCTATTTGTAGCTATTGGTGTAGCTAGCTGTTAACTTAGCTAGTTAATAGTTGTTATAAATCCACACCTGCAAAAAAATCTAAAAAGTTAAACATCAGTAGGCAGAGAACTCTAACAAAACACAACATGTGATTATTAATTTAATTTGAACAAGGACAGGGTTTAATTTATAGTTATTTGAGAAAATTTATAATAGTTATTTTTTATGGTCAAGGAAACTGATTGCTTCTAGGGCTCCTACTAGCCTCCTCAAAATATTTAAGTACAAAAATATGAACAGAATGTACAAATTTATCAATCAGTTAATAAAATCTAGATTTCTATACCATTTTGCAGATTTCTAGTTAAAAAAGATTCTTTGCTTTTAATGGACATGCTGTATTAAGTTATACTGCAATACACAGTGTTCACATTGTCATACACTTATATGAATTATTTTATTACATCTCTGGCATTTATGTCTTATGGAACTCGTAAACATTAGTACTGAAAACTCCTTTATTTGTACCTGCTATTTGATGAATGTTGCTTATACATTTTTGCTAATTTATCGTGCGATAGTGTTGAGATTATGACTAGACTGCAATGAGATATTTTGAATAAAATATGACATTAGTAATTATGAAAATTTAATATAATGTTCTACCACCCATGGTATTTATTACGTTATGAAAAATAGTGCTTTTAATTTATTATTTTCACTGTTGGTATATTAAGCATAATGCTATACTATACTGTATAATGGTATTCTATATCTTTCTCTTTATTGTTTAATTCTGCATTAACTATTTATTGTTTTACACTGATTTTACCTCTTTATTGTTTTCCTTAAAGGAATTAGCTTAAGTTCATTCTGTATGCATACAAGTAGGTATTTAATACTCTAAAAATAATGATGGTACAGTAGCTGCAACTTAAATTCATAGCCTTCAGAATGTGTATAGTTAATTTCACTTAAATTTATATTGAGATTTTGCTAAGAAAGAATGAATTTTATTTTTTTTTATATTGAACATATAATTTATTACTGGCTGTAGAAAATATCCATCACATAGTTTTAAACCTGAGTGAGCATGTGATTTTGACAAACAATATGCACACTGAGCAAGAGACTTGTGTATGTTTCAAATGGCATCTACATAAAAAGTCATAATTGGAAAAAATATTAAGAATAAAATATTTCATGATATTTTATAAATATATAGCATAAATACAATATATATGTATAGCGTATAATAATAGTACAGTATTCAATATTGTACAGAATATCAAAATGTTCATTCACTCTATAGCCAGAATTAGTTTTTGAAGCTACATATTCGCATCAATTTTGTCGTAGACCTGTGCAGCCTAAAACGATTAATCAGTTTTAACCTCCAGGAGAGGTAAATACTCGTCATAGTTTTTAAATATTTTGACAAATTTGAATAGTTTTATAAATACTGTACTTTACTGCTTGTCTAAGACATGTTTTTAATTATTAAATGTAAAATTTAAACATTCATAATTTTAATTTTGCTAATCCTTAGTAATTTGCAAAAAGTTAGTGTTGCTGGTGAAAGGTCCCTGATACAAAGAACTGCAGTCACCCTCCCCTTCCTTGGACCAAACCTGATTATCTCCCATTTCCCAACTGCTATAATACATACAACTCTTACAGGTTTGTAGTTGATAAAGACAAAGAAGCAGTAAGTGGAAACTAAGCGGCCTGCACAGCAGCTTTGTAATAGTTTCCAGTTACTGCTTGTGTGTCTTTATCAGATATGATTTGTTGGTATTCCCATGCCATTTATTACTGTCCTACAGGTTTAAGGCTTACCATGATTCTACTGTACAGTATAATACCATACAGGAGGGCTCCGCTTTACCATGCTTCACTTTAAGGCATTTCACAAATACACCAGTTTTCAATTATAACCATTCTTCATTTATTCAGACTTCCTACAATATATTCACCACCATACCATACCACTGATGTGTTCTGAGAGTCTTTCCACTCCCAGAGCTCGGCCATAGGCTAGGCTCGTCTGGTGCTAGCTTTTTCAACCAGGCTGTTGCTGCTATTGGCCATCTGCCCCACATATCCATCACAGCCTGATTGATCTGGCACCTAATGAAGATACTTGTCCAGTTTCCTCTTGAAGGCTTCTACACTTGTTCCAGCCATGTTTCTGACATCTTCTGGTAAGATGTTGAATAGTCTGGGGCCCTGGATATTGATACAGTGTTCTATTATTATCCCCACTGCACCCCTGCTCCTCACTGGGTTTATTTTGCACTTCCTTCCATATCTCTCACTCCAGTATGTTGTTATGGCAGTGTGCAGATTTGGGACCCGGTCCTCGAGTACTTTCCAGGTATATATTATCATGTATCTATCTCTTCTCCACTCCAATGAGTACATGTTCAAGACTTGAAGGCATTCCTAGTAATTTAGGTGCTTTACTGCCTCAGTGTGAGCCGTAAACAATCCCTGTATTTCTCCTGCTTTGAACGGGGCCATCAGCACTGAGCAATATTCTAAATGAGGGAACACTAGCGATTTGAAGAGTGTCACCATGGGCATTATTTTCCTTGTTTTGAAAGTTCTCAATACCCACCCCGTCATCTTCCTGGCTGTCGTGATCTTTGTCTTGTTATGGTCTTTAAAAGAAAAGTCAGCTGGCATGATTATTCCTAGGTCTTTTACGTGTTTCTTTCATTCTATTTGGTGACCCACTTGAGTTTTGTATACAGTATAGTGTTCCTTTTGAGTTCTTCATTTTTTCCATTCCCTATGAGGATAGACTAAGGGCCCTGAATCTGCACTCTCTAGAAAGACGTAGAATTTGGGGGGATATGATTGAGGTGTATAAATGGAAGACAGGAATAAATAAAGGGGATGTAAATAGTGTGCTGAAAATATCTAGCCTAGACAGGACTCGCAGCAATGGTTTTAAGTTGGAAAAATTCAGATTCAGGAAGGATATAGGAAAGTACTGGTTTGGTAATAGAGTTGTGGATGAGTGGAACAAACTCCCGAGTACAGTTATAGAGGCCAGAACGTTGTGTAGCTTTAAAAATAGGTTGGATAAATACATGAGTGGATGTGGGTGGGTGTGAGTTGGGCCTGATAGCTTGTGCTACCAGGTCGGTTGCCGTGTTCCTCCCTTAAGTCAATGTGACCTGACCTGACTAGGTTGGGTGCATTGGCTTAAGCCGGTAGGAGACTTGGACCTGCCTCGCATGGGCCAGTAGGCCTTCTGCAGTGTTCCTTCGTTCTTATGTTCTTATCACCATTTAACGTCATGCTGTTCTCCACTGCCCACTGGAAAACCCTGCTTATGTCTTCCTGTAATTTTTCAGTGTCCTCTACCATAGTGACTTTCATGCTTATTTTAATGTCATCTGTAAATGATGATACAATTTTTAGCTAGTGCTCTACTACCTCCCTTATGCCAAGGAGCTATGTCTGCACTCTTTAAGGCCTCCAGTATTTCACCTAGATCTAAGCATTCAAAAAATATTTTAAAGTAAGTAATGTATGTATGCACTGTATATGCATTTTTTTGGCATAGCTCTATTGCTCACTTTATGTATGATATTGTAAACATGTTAATCAGGCTTTGGTATGCATATGATTAAGTTAGAATACAACAAATTGTTTTCTGTCAATTTATGATTGGAATTCTAACCATCATCCTACTACTGTCTGGTTTGTGTAGTTGCACTTTCAAGCTTATGATTCGAACACGTGCGATATACAGAGATACCACATGGAGAAATGACTGGCACCGTTCTGAGGACTGCCAGGTTGCACCGTCAGTTCCCCAGGTTGTCCTGTATGCAGGGATGCAGGATTCACTTCCAATATCTACACTGCCCTAATACACACACTAGCTGACCTTGCTGAAAATCCCACCTTTGACACAATTTTTAATGGAAACTTAACATATTACTCCAACTATGATATCAGTTTTACATCCACGCTAATCCCCAACCTCCATTAACTCCTACCCATTGCACACCCTTACCCTTCACACTCCAACCCTTCACACACTGCTACCCTTTGCACACTTCTGTCCTCATACACTACACACAGCACTGTATGACTCATGCAGGTCTAGTGCATAGAATGAATATGTTATCTATTCTCATAAGTAAAATACTGTAGGTAAAATTCCTCTCAAGGTGAGCAGTTCTTGACCAAGGAATTAGGTATATCCTCCCCTTCCTTGAACTGACCCTGAAACTCTCTTAATTTTTCAGCTTGATAGTACAATTTCTTAGTGGTCCAGAAGAGTAAATATGATGTTTCACAATTTTAATAATGAAATTAACAAATTAGAGGCTACAGATTGCACTAAAAATAAATCTAAGATACACTTAACAACAGGAAATTTGAAGTTGACCAATCAAGGTATTCTCCACCTATCATACTGGATACAATGATTCCAAGTATTATTAAAAATTGTAGTATACGTATTAGCAAAGTTGCACTTACATTAAATAAACTTACAGGGGTATCATAAAGATACACTGTGGTAACATTACATTGGATGGTTTTACAATTTGGTTACAATTTTAGGAAAATATATTACATTTCTAAGGAATGCCCAGTGTTATGCAAAGCATTTTGGGCAAACTTATTCTGGACCTTAAAAATTAATTACTGTACTAGCATATATAATTAACCTTTGTGACAAATTAGGATGGATATTTTCATACATACTGTAAAAGCTAGGGAATTGCTTAAAAATAACTACGTAATTGTATAGTATGACCAAGAATTATAATAATTAGGTGTATTGTACCAGTCATGGTATTGTGCCTTTTTGTTCTTTAGGCGTAAGGTTAGTCTGAAGATGAATTACAGTGCTGAATGACCCTTGTGGGTTTAGCACTTAGTTTTGATTATAATAAATACATAATAGGAAGGAATATGACATGATGGTTTCTTGAAGCATCAGTAATTTATTTGCAAAAGCAGTTTAAAGGAGAGGTGGTAGAAGATTGAAGAAATAATGAGTAGCTTATAACTGCAAGTTGGCAGCTAGACACACAGGTGAATTACTTTAGATTAAGGAGGTAATTTTGACAATGTTCTTTAAGGAGTAGACAGATAGAGGAGTTTAAGAAACTGACAAGGAGTTCCTGGTCAGGTTAAGTCAAACACATGGGATGTCAGAAAGGCACTTGTTTCTTGTACTGTGGAAATGTTTTCCTTTACAACATTTGATGAAAAGTTTTAGGTCAGGGTTTGAATTTGTGTTCAGTGTCTTGTATACATGGTATGCACAACAGAAGGTATTAATGATTTGTATATCGAGTAAATTTCAACCTAGGACCTGATTGATTATTCTGATAGCAGATTTTACTTATGACAGGATGAGGTGATTAGCCATTGTAAATCCCCATGCAAATGTACTATAGGGGAAGTAAGGATTATTATTTTATCAAAAAAGAAGCGCTAAACTACAAGGGTTATACAGCATGGTGAAGTAAGGATACTGATGCTTTGAAGCCAGTCAGCTGAGACATTCATTGTTGTTGAATGGAAATCAATATTACAATTTGATTAATAAAATCGACAAATTTGAACTTATGGGACCAAAAAACAAAATTGAGAACCTTTCATAAAGGAAAAAACACAAACCGTAATGGAATGAGTTTTATATAACATGAACTACAGGGCACCCGCACATTCCAATAATTACATGAACTGTTTCCCCATGACAGTAAACCAGCAATGACAATTTGAAGCCAATCGGACGAGTTTGAGTTCACAAACATCCTAGTATTTCAGCGAGTCTCTTACATTGGTTCAAATGTGGTGCAGAGTGGAGGTGGATATATACGGGTAATGAAAAGGTTAGATTCTGTAACTGGGGTATTTCCAGTATTTCTTCACACAAAGCAAATAAAAATAAAACATTCGCCTCAACTCGGGGATAAAAAAAAAAAACTGAACATTGTACAAGGCAACACAGGATATGCACTGAGGTGTATGTCAGCGTATATACAATGAGTATACTTTAATGACAATTTTAAGGATTGAAGTATTATTGACTGGTGGTGTGCAACGAAAGTACAACCTTAACTAGATGTGTGCAAGTCGCTGAGCGATCTGAGAGGTATCCCCTATATGCCATATCTCCACCCCTCTGTACCTGAACCCACAGAAGACGTCTATTAGAGCTGGACCCCAAATCTTCAAGAGGCAAAGGACCCCAAGGATATAACTCACCACCTTAAGAGGTCGTTAGCTGAAGAACACCCGTTCGATTATTATTATAAAAAAGAAGCGCTAAACCACAAGGGCTATACAGCAACACCTGTTCGAGATCCAGGAGCTTTAACTCAACATTCAAGAAATCTAGTAGTTGTGCCTTAACACCCTCAAAAGGTCCAGAGCTGTAGCTCAACATCTTTAAAAGGCCCAAAATCTGGAACCTAACCGAACCACAAGAAAATTTTGCGACATTAAACATTACTTCAAGAGTCCCTAAAGGGTCCCAAGAGTTGTAGCTCAACACCCTCGAGAGGCTAAGAAGCCAGGTAAAGACAGAGGCAATAATAGTCGTAATGGGAGGTTACCCGCTCTACATCTTCAGTGCTGTATGACCCCTGTGGGCTTAGCTCTTAATTATGATTATAATAATAATGTGGGGGTACAAGATAAAAAAAAATCTTGAACGGCTAAAGATATTTGCGTAAAAAAAAATTATGTAGCCTTGAGGCCCAATAACGTTCTGTTTAGTTTTTCATTTTTTTAATTAAACAACGAAAATGAAAAGTTATTAACGTATTTTTATTTTACGTATTGTCACAGGCGAAGAAAATAATCAGAAAAACTTAATATTGGTTGTACATGATTAATACATAAACATTTGGAAAACTTGTATATATCCCTTTGACTGTCGCGGCCGTATATATACGTTTTACGAGGTGCCGTGTTTGACGTATATATACTCATAAATTCTAGCGGCTTCAAATCAAGCAGGAGAAAGCTGGTAGGCCCACATGTGAGAGAATGGGTCTGTGTGGTCAGTGTGCACCATATAAAAAAAATCCTGGAGCACGCAGTGCATAATGAGAAAAAAAAAACTCCGACCGTTTTTTTTAATTAAAATGCCGACTTTGTGGTCTATTTTCGTATAGTATTTATGGTTGTATTCTCGTTTTCTTGGTCTCATTTGATAGAATGGAAAACATATTACAGAAATAGTGGTGTTTTTGATTGATTTTACTATAAAAAGAACCTAGAAATGGAGCTCAAAGTAGGGGAAATGTTTGATTTTTGCCAATGTTCAAAAGTAAACAAATGATGCCATTTTCCAATAAATGTCCAACTAGCCATTCTAATATGCAGTCATGAATGGGTTGATGTTATTTATACAATTATTACAGCATTGCAGTAGTCTGCATAATAGTAAGTCTAATATTTTTTGTTTGAATAAAAATTCAAAATAGAAAGCAAGAGTAATATCAGAGAGGCCTGGAGACGTGACTGATGAACAAAGAAAACGTTATTTTAGAGCCTGGAATGTCTGCATTGTTCATTCTGGACCTTATTTTGAAATTGTCATATTTTTTAGTTTTCGTGAAATTGGCCAAATTGCAAATTTCTGACCACATTATTCCCCTTTTTGAGTTTTCGTGAAATCTTGCTCCAGTTCCCCGAATTAAGCCTGAATGCCTTCCACATCCCCCCCCCAGGCGCTGTATAATCCTCCGGGTTTAGCGCTTCCCCCTTGATTATTATAATTATATTATGACCACATTATTAGGTAGTTGAAATCAGTAAATGGGCAGTTTCTTGTACTCAATCGATAGAAAAAATGAAGTTCTAAAGAAATAGCTATGAGTTTGGGCGACTGGAACAATGGAATTAGCCGAAAATAGGGCTCAAAGTGGGCGAAATCGCCGATTTGTAAACAGCGCCGAGGTCGCTAACTTCGCGAGAGCATAATTCCGTCAGTTTTCCATCAAATTTCGTTTTTTTTGGTGTCATTACAATCGGGAAAAGATTCTCTATCATTTCATAAGAAAAAATAATTTTTTTTTTTAAATTTTGCGACACCAGGAGACGCCTCAGGATTGGGGGTTGCGACAGTCAAAGGGTTAAATACTGAAGTGTTTTCTGATATATGGAACAAAAATACTCATATGAAAGCAAAAATTAATATACAACCTTAAATTTGACATTCTTTTCATATTAGTGTCCACAGGTTAGTCATAAGGCTACAAATATACAAACACTGCACGATGCAGCAGGTTGTAACATGATGTACTGTAGCGCTGAGATAAATGTGAAAATAAATTAAACCAAATTTTTAATTCTGGATACTTATGTCCGCATCTTCCCATGAAAACTGGGGGGAACCAGGAAAAAGTTCGTAAAAAAATGTTATAGCATTTTAGTAATTTTGTTAAAAAGAAATGCTTGCATTAATAGGAAAGACATATTACCTGGAGAGAGTTCCGGGGGTCAACGCCCCCGCGGCCCGGTCTGTGACTGCTTTAATAATAATAATAATAATGAATCATTCAAATAATTATAAGTTCGTATCTTAAGGTATTTACGAGTTATGAAATTCGCCCAGTAACAATCCCATCCAACTATTATTATAAAATGGTTATAAAAGACCATAATTTTTAAAGGGGTGGACCGGTAAGCCAGCGGAAGCCCTCGGTCAGATGACTAAAAGCTCCAAAGGCGGGTCATCATCTGTCTAAGACCCACGTCAGGAAAACATTTGTTCTGTCTTCTGACGAACCTTACCTAACCTAACCTAATCCCATCCTTAATTTAAATAAGATACTCCAACTCTTAAGAAGTCAGGACCCATTTGAATTTATCACACTGAAGCTTCAAGTAAGATACAAAAACACACCAGAGGAGCACTACATATAGGTATCGCTTTTCGGGGCATATATAATAATATATAATATAATGTAACATAATTAATATAATTTAATCGTACAGAATATATACACCGAGAGGTTTATTAGTCTCTACGTATATATATGCTGAGAGTTGGCTTTAATCCCTGGGGTTTTAAATATTCTTCGATGGTGGTGTAAACTTTACGCCATTGAGTAAGAATGCTTAAATCTCTAGGATCATTAAGACAGCACATAATCTTTACTCTGTAACGATTATGTGCGGCTTTAATGACCCTAGTACAATGAATAGGCTTTAAACCCCGTTAACAAAGAATACAAATTAATAAGAATAACAACAATAATAATAAGGAAGTGGAAGGACATATTTGTACAGGGAGGGGGGGCAATTTCAGCAGGGGAAGGAGAGGGAAGTCGTAGTTTCAGCAGGGGGAGCGAAGGGAAATTGTAGTTTCAGGAGGGGGAGGGGAGGGAAGTCGTTTTTTCAGCAGGGGAGGGGATGGAGACTTTTTTTCAGCGGGGAAAAGTCTATAGCCAATGGAAAAAAATAAAACTGGTTTGTGTTACTGGATCTGAAGTTTTATTATTTGTATTTTTTTGTCTGTTTGGTATAAAAAAATATCAAAAGAAACCGAAACAAAAGGAAAATAATTTAAATAAACAAAAACTCAAGTATATTTAAATCATTAAGACGGTAAATAATTCTCTAATTTGAGCCAAACTTCACCGGTGCTCCCATCAACATACAGAAGTTTGTCTTCATACTGAATGCGCAGCCCTTCCTTGCTTTTTGTTCCACCCTCTGAACTTAGCCCCTCAGGGGCTGTAGGAAGACAAGCTTTGGCCAATTCCTTTCTCTCTAAGTGCTTGTGTATCTTGTCCAGTTCCTGCTTTCTGAGCTCGAGCAACATCGTGACTTCCTCAAGCTTAGGCAACTTGGCTTTGACGTCGAGCTCGGAGCTCTCATGCTTAAGCTTGTCGTTATCAGCCACCTGTATCAGTTCATCAGCAATCTTCTCCAGCTGGCTGTGCTGCCACTTCAGCTGGCTGACCCCAATGGAAATAAGTCACTCTGTCTGACTTTCTTGGGTTATCCGAGTTCTCTACACATATGCTGCTATGTATGCTAATTCTATGTAACTGTATTTGTGTATACCTGAATAAACTTACTTACATCTTCAGGTTCTCCCTCTGCAGCACCATCTTCCTGCTCTCTAGATCACACTCCCGCTCGTACAGGGACGACTGTCTTGTACTCTCAACACTGAGAGCTTCTCTTAGTAAGGCCTTAGCGGCTGTGAGCTCAGCTTCTAAGCCTTTTCGTTCTTTGCCGTTAACAATAAGCCTGGCAGTAGCTTTTTCCACGGCGTCCATCGCGTCCCATACCTGGATGTTTTCCCGCGGGTGGTCACAGCGGGCACTGGCATCAGCCTTGTCCTGCTCCTTTGAGCCCTTCGTCGTCTCGCACACCTCAGTATTCATTACTGACAAATAGATAAATGAAAATTATAACTAAAATTGTTAGCAAATAAAACTTCAGCATTTGCATGTGTTCCATATGCAGAGGCGTGAATAATCAAGGCAATAATAAGATATTGTATTTATAGAATGTGCTCAATGTGTTCACCATTATTAATGAAACACGAATGTGAGACTTGTAGAGCACCCACCTCCCCGTGGTTCAGATATCAAAACTTTGGGCCCTAGTGCCTGGATCCATTATATAAGTACCTCTGTAATCTTTTGACTACCGCCCACAGGATGGGCATGGGATGCATAATTAAGACATTAAACTAACTAAACTCCCCGTGGTGAGTCCTTGGTATCTTGCAAGACTACACTACCAGTTACACAAAATATCTGAGAGCTGCTCACACTGTACATATTGTCTGTGGACTATATAGAGACATGCCAGGGGCAAAATTAGAATCCCATTCTACAGGCACTGTATGATCCCTGAGGATTTAGCGCTTTCCCTGAAAAAAGTATGCAAACGATACATCCAGACAAGTGCACAGTGAATGGCATTAATGAAAAAAATAATGCTTATTTTACCCTATGGTTCCAGATTTATATATTCTCCTGGCTGCGTGCTATATGACCTGTGGTTTAGCATGCGACTTTTTTTTTATAATATCAACAATAATAATCCCGGCTGCTAGTGTTTCTTATTATGGATGGTATACAATACTGACAAGTTAATTAGCTGACTGAGGCTCAAGTCTCCACCACATGTGCCTTTCGATGTTTATGAACAAATGTTTCCATTAAACTTACCTTTCTACAACAGAAAAGTAAAAAATATAAAATACCTTCATTCTTTTATAAAACTGCCAAGCTGGTTCTAACACATTTGAGTAACAATCAGAAAGTGTTTTATGGTAGGATATGCTAGCATTTTCAAGTCATCACACGGAAACTAAGCTAAAAAAATCCAATAACCATTAAGGTATACTAATGAACCTCGTCCATTTTATAAGCTTAAAACCTAATACATTAACCCAGGTACTAAAATAGCCTGCTACAATGAGCAGCTTACTCAGGAAGTGTATAGTGTGGAATATAGTCGCTCCAAAATTTAATTTAAAATCTACAGCATGTCGTTTAGGTTTGTACATTATGCAGTGTAGAGCAGAGTCTATAACAGGTAGTCAAGATGCAACATTCACCTTCAGGATGCCTTAAGTGTTACACAGGGCCTAGGAAATGGAAGGCAATCAAGTTATGATTCTGAAAGTGGGGAAAGTAAACTTAAATTTCCTTGGATAAAGAGTCCCACACCAACATCAAGGTACCGCGAGATGCCAGAGAATCCACACACACGGCAGTGAAGTCTGAACAGGCAGCAACCCAGCCTCGGAAATTTAATGTGATTTTTTACATACGGTTAGCAGCAAATTTCTCAATTTACTTTGTTTTGCTTACCGTCTCCTTTCAATAAAAATGAATTAATTGTAACATACCATAACGCTAATAAATGATAAAAAAGATAAAATCGTTAAAAAGTCTGCTGCGAGAACATAAAACAGGGCCCCCAAGACACTAGACAAGCCGTGGCGCCTCAACACTTTATGCAGATGGTGTACGTGAGTGATCATCCTCTCAAGGTAAGTGTTCCTTGATGCTTGTGTGAGGGGCTCTTGATCAAATTGTCTTCCCCTTGAAACGAACCTGACTGACTCCCAATTCCCCAAGGAGCTGTATGACGCCTACGAATCTAGATCTCCCTAAACATAACGATAATAATCACATCCCCACCAGGCTCTTAAAATTCACCATCTCGCTCACACAACCCTCCACCACGCCCATAAGATAGATAAGATTTTTGGGATTTTTAACCCGGAGGATTACCACCCAGGATAACCCATCCGATTACAGCCACACCCCACACTCACGCCACCATAACTACACCCACAATAAACGATACTACATTGTATCAAACACTCACTTGGCTATGTATATTAAGAAACTCGTGCAAGAGTAAAGTTTAAAGCCACTTTAAGTTATTATTGCTGAACAAAAGGCAGCTATGTTATCCTTATCGAGCACCAGTTTCTGACGACGCTCAGGAGAAAGGAGCCTTGTGGATGGCATCACACCAAACCTCCTATCTACCTTTTCCACTTCTGCCTTTCCCCTTCTTTCCTTCTTCACTATCCCCTCCTTTCATCCTCTTCTTACCATTTTCCCGCCTAACTTCACCTACCCAATACTACAAGGTCAGTAATTCACAAATAACCCGCACTTATAAGAGTAATTATGACGACGATTGTAACCTGACGATGACTCAGGACAGACGGAAACGTCATCATAAAGTTCCTTCTAAGTCCTGGTTATTGCGAATTGTTCCAGCCAGGCTACTGTTAGATATTTTATTCTTTAAGTTTGTAATCCTGGATTATAATCCTAAAATAAAAGTCATTTACAATACATTCAAACTAAGAAACTATATTTTTTTCACAAATAGTAAAATTATTTTTGAGTTACTACCGACCACTGAACACGGTGGCATTAATGAACACTGCCCCCACTGCAATAAAAAAAAAGGCCTACAATTGTCATCCTTAAATGCCAACAAAACCTTGAACTACGAACACCAGGTGGCCGATCACGTTCTCTAGCTCAGTAGACTCGGTAACAACAACAATATAATAATAATAATAATAATAATAATAATAATAATAATAATAATAATAATAATAATAATAATAATAATAATAATAATAATAATAATAATAATAATTTATAGACCACCAGCAGATTTTTAAACAGGAAGGACAGCTAGTGGTAAAACTTTCAACTCGCAACAGGAAGAGCCCGGATTTAATCTTGGGAGGAGTAAGATGAATAAGTATTGTAATACCTTCTACCTAGCAGTAAATGTATGTCTAGAAGTTAGCTGTTTTGAAGAGCCTAGGGACGCAAATGAAAATAAGATACAATGGATTCCTTGGGTTTTCCTGGGTTATTAACGCTTCAGAGTTTTTAACCCGCCGGGGATAATTCCAGGTAGCGTCACTGAGGCAAGAAGTTCGGTGTAGCTTGAAATATTGGTCGGACGGGTACATTGGTAGGCGTGGGTGGTAATGATTTAGACCTGTCTATAGCATGAGCCAGAAGGCCTGCCGCTGTGTTCCTTCTGTATTCTTGTTTAAGACAAATGCGTAACTGTTTGGTATGTGGTACCGACAGGTTGTAGGAAAACAAATTTCAAACATTGGGATTGGAATGTTTAGATTTTGTGACTGAAGTTTCCCCAAATGTGGCATGACCAAGGTCCCAGGACTGAAATGTTTCCAATAAATTGTCCTAGTTTTGCAATTTGTGTTTAGTATTTTTTTTCGACGAGACATTTCTTTTGTTCAACAGGCTTCTTCAATCGAAATACAGAGGAGACAATAATAGTGAACATATCTCTGTATGTCGACTGAAGAAACTTGCTGAGCAGGCGAGACGTAATGATAATCAAGAAATCAAAATGTGTGTTACTCATCTACTTTCTACTTGTCCGTATTATACCGACAATATGATGAGAGGACATCAGCTTCACGGTGAATAAGCCACAATAGCAAATGACATCCAAAGGTAAACATGAAATTTGTTGTTAAAAAGAAATGGCTGACAATTATGTGGGAAAACTGTTTATAAACAGTTGGAATTACGACTGTTGCTTAGAAGATGGGCTGGGGTTAGCAATTAGCCCATACTTTGGCGAGGAAACCCTAGATGTTTCAATCCGTTCTTCTGGAACATTATCATATCACAGATGAGCGAGAAAATGGGTAGACCTGAAGACAGATCAGTGCAGTGATGAACTAGGAGGGAGATAAAAGTTGGAAGGCAGATCAGATGACGAAAATACCAGAAAACAAGTTAGGTGAGTAGTAGTAGTAGTAGTAACCATTAACCCTGGATGTATGCAATCTTGCAGCCTTGGGAGTGCAAGAACACTCGCCTCTGTCATTCTGAATCTCCAGAGGCTGGTCTTTTTTTTTTTTTTTTTTTTTTTTGCCGCTGCATCTAGTCCATTGTGCACCCGCAGTTCATCCTGTGAATGGTAGTGTATTGTGATGCCTTCGTTTATTTCGACTCTCATTTCATGCGCTCTAACTATTCTTTAGAGACTAGTCTATCTTAATCACCAACTCAGAAGTCTATGTTATCGTGAGTCTGATTCTGCGTATTCTACATTAGCTACAGATATATTTATTTATTTATTTATTTATTTATTTATTTATTTATTTATAAACTTTAGCATACATACAGAGGTACAAAAAAATACAGGTAAGAGCAGCATGCCAAAGCCACTATATGCATAGCATTACGGGCTGGCTTAAAATTAACTTAAGATTAACTAAGCAATGATGAAATCAGTGATAAGACATTATTGTAAACAGATAACTATAAAATACAAATGAGTATTTCAAAGACAGGTCATGTGGTTGCATGCACTGCTGTTCATTCAGGTAGTGTATTTAAAAAAAAAATAACAAAGTTAGGTTTAACATTTGTGTGATATAATTGTGAGTAACATTTAGGATATACAGTTTATATGGTTCAGTTATTCAGTATTTATATGGTTTTGAGTGAGTAAGTGAACTTTGAGAAGAGACTTGAATTTATAAACAGGTAGTGTTTCTTTTATATTTACAGGTAATGAATTCCAGATTTTAGGGCCTTTTATGTGCATTGAGTTTTTGCATAGCGTGAGATGGACACGAGGAACATCAAAGAGTGATCTGTGCCTTGTATTATGGTCATGTGTTTTGTTGAGGTTGGCAAGATGTTTGAGGGGAGGGTTAATATCAGAGTTAAGTGTTCTATGTATGTAATAGGTGCAATAATAAGTATGGATGTTTTGTATGGTGAGTAGGTTGAGTGTTTTGAATATTGGTGGAGTGTGCTGCCTGTAGTGAGAATTTGTTATCATTCTAACTGCAGCCTTTTGTTGGGTAATTAGTGGTCTGAGATGGTTAGTTGTTGTTGAGCCCCATGCACAAATTCCATAGGTGAGATAAGGGTAAATAAGAGAGTGATAAAGGGCCAGGAGGGCTGACTGTGGAACATAGTACCGTATCTTCGATAGTATGCCTACAGTCTTGGAAATTTTCTTAGAAATTTGTTGTATATGTGTATGAAATTTGAGTCTATTATCGAGGTGGATTCCTAAGAATTTTCCCTCTGTTAGCTTTGTGATAGGTGATCCGTTTATCGTTATGTTAAGAGGTACATCTGTAGCTCTGCTACCAAACTGAATGAAGTAGGTTTTGTCAATGTTTAGTGTAAGTTTGTTAGTTTTCATCCAGGTAGATATTTACTGTAATTCGGTGTTTACAGTATTGGCTAGCGTGACTGGGCTCGGGTGAGAGAAGACGTATGTGGTGTCATCTGCAAAAAGTGTGGGTTTGAGTAATTGCGAAGCATTTGGTAGGTCATTTATGTATAGGAGAAAGAGAAGAGGGCCAAGGACACTTCCTTGTGGGACACCAACTGTAATTGGTTGTGCGGAAGAGCTTGCCCCATTTGCGTACACATATTGGCTTCTGTTGCTGAGGTAAGACTTCAGGTAGTTGAGGGAGTGCCCTCTAATACCATAGTGTGACAATTTTACGTGGAGCAAGTCATGGTCAACTGTATCAAAAGCTTTACGTAAGTCAATGAAGATCCCCAGTGGGACTTCTTTTTTCTCTATTGCAGTGTATATATGTTCTAGCATGTGTATAATAGCATCATTAGTATTTTTATTAGGCCTGAATCCAAATTGGCAGGGGTTGAGAATGTTATGGGAGATGAGGTAGGAGTAGATTCGTTTATGAATTAATTTTTCGAAGATTTTTGAGAGAGGGTGTAAATTGGATATTGGCCTATAGTTATTCAACTCTGTTTGGTCTCCTCCTTTATGGATCAGGGTGACCCTTGCTATTTTGAGAACTGTAGGGAAGGTGGAGGATTCAATGGATTTGTTAAAGAGTGTTGCAATGATTGGTGATAGTACTTGTGACGCTTTTTTGTATATAAAGGGTGGTAAGGTATTTAAATCTCCTGCCTTGTTTTTCAGTGAATTGATAATAAGGGAGACTTCATATGGGTTAGTCGGAGCTAGGAACAGTGTGTTCGGGTAGTTGCCAGTGAGGTAGTCATTTGGTGGGGTATCTGAGCTTGGGATATTATTGGCAAGGTTTTGACCTATAGTGGAGAAGAAATCATTGAGTCTGTTTGCTGTTTCTGTTGGTGGGAGTTGGGGTTCATCTGATTTTGCTAATTTTATTTCGCTATGTCGTGATATCTTTTTTGTTCCCAGAATTTCTGTTGGCCCACCCTGCAATCATCTGTGTGTGATGAATAAAACTAAACTAAGTGTGACTTGCATCTTTGTTTTCTCTGCAGCATTTGAACTATTCACCCCCCTTTCTCGGTAACCTTCCTCATTCACCCGTTTCTCGCAATCTATAAGGACCTGTCGGCCCTCATTGAGGAAACTGAACTGTAATCACATAAACTGCTGCCCGTTTGGTAAGCCAGCGCTCGCTCTGCCATAGCCCGTTTTATTGCTAACAATATATACAAAATTTTATTTGAATTATTAACCCGGAGGGTTGGTAACCCAGAATAACCCAATAGCCACTATATCTGGTTAATTTCTATTGGGGTCCTTTAATCCTCTTCCCCAGAATGCAGCCAGCTAACAGCCAGTTACCTAATTACTGCTAGGTAAATAGGTGCAAGGAAACATGCCCAACATTTCAGCTTGTGCCGGGGTCGAACCAAGGTCCTCCAATTGTGAGAAGAAGGCATTACCACCTGAGCCAAGAGCTATAATATTCTTCTGTTAGTAAACACCACTGTCTTACAACACACGCAGCGGTTGCTTCTCAATGCACCCATTTTGTTTTGATAGCTAAGAAGTCACAATAGTACTGAACTATTTACAAATTTATGATCTGGTAACATTCGTAAAGAACTGTTTATGCAGACCTAGGCAAGATTACATCAATGAAATAGTTATGTGACAAATGCCAATGTTGCAATGTAATATCTCCAGAACGAATGACAAAATATAGCACCAACCAAGAACTATAACAACGTTGTGAACGAAAACTGGAGAAATAAGTTTACGGTAACAACATTGATGTGGTCCGTGATAGTGAGGATGAAAGTGATATCGACGGTGAGGACTCACCCACCACTAATCCAGTCCATGACTTCCTCTCATCCCATCCCCCCACTTCACAAGGACACCATTCGCCTCCAGGGAAATGCTGGACAGCACCAGCCCTGCTGGAATGTAATATCCTATGTAGGAAAATACTGGTACTCTGTAAAACACTCCAATCCCTGGTGAAAGTATTCAGGTGTTGAATAAACGCCGTATATTCACAGAAAAAAAAATGTTTTTGAGATACCAAAACAAAGGTGAATGGAGAAGGAACCTCAGATAAAGTCACACTTAAATAACAAAAAAAAAAGGCATAATACCGCTACTGGAACGTTACACTTCCCCTTCACATGTAATTTAAAATGCATTTCGTCTCAATACTAAGTAATCCTGGCTGAATCTTTGCTTCCCTCAGAAAAACTATGACTACTGTGAACAAAGCTCTGCTCCTGTGGTTACAAATAGGTAATAAGAAAATAACCACTGAACCCATTGCTATTGTGTGCCTGAGTACAAAACAAATTCTGGCCACAAAATAGAGCGAAACACCAACGTCAAAGACCTGGGAGTGATCATGTCGGAGGATCTCACCTTCAAGGACCATAACATTGTATCAATCGCATCTGCTAGAAAAATGACAGGATGGATAATGAGAACCTTCAAAACTAGGGAGGCCAAGCCCATGATGACACTCTTCAGGTCACTTGTTCTATCTAGGCTGGAATATTGCTGCACACTAACAGCACCTTTCAAGGCAGGTGAAATTGCCGACCTAGAAAATGTACAGAGAACTTTCACGGCGCGCATAACGGAGATAAAACACCTCAATTATTGGGAGCGCTTGAGGTTCCTAAACCTGTATTCCCTGGAACGCAGGAGGGAGAGATACATGATTATATACACCTGGAAAATCCTAGAGGGACTAGTACCGAACTTGCACACGAAAATCACTCACTATGAAAGCAAAAGACTTGGCAGACGATGCACCATCCCCCCAATGAAAAGCAGGGGTGTCACTAGCACGTTAAGAGACCATACAATAAGTGTCAGGGGCCCGAGACTGTTCAACTGCCTCCCAGCACACATAAGGGGGATTACCAACAGACCCCTGGCAGTCTTCAAGCTGGCACTGGACAAGCACCTAAAGTCAGTTCCGCATCAGCCGGGCTGTGGCTCGTATGTTGGTTTGCGTGCAGCCAGCAGCAACAGCCTGGTTGATCAGGCTCTGATCCACCAGGAGGCCTGGTCTCAGACCGGGCCGCGGGGGCGTTGACCCCCGGAACTCTCTCCAGGTAAACTCCAGGTAAACAGGAGTGCAGAGTTCATGAGACTATCCCATAAATTAGACTCTTGTTTCGTATAAACTCCTGTATTTTATAAATGTTGAAAAGTCTCTTTCCATCAACCTCTCACAAATACTAAATACATTTCGGCCGTTGTGCAACTGAATGGTACTTCATTCCCACCCCTGATAATCCTAGTCCCTTCCCCTTGCCAGGAGCTGGAGGCCAACTCTCAGACACATGTGAAGCTGTTGTATATTCCAATTTCGACCTAATATATGCTGTAGTTTTTTTAACATTTTTCCATCCATATATTTGAAAACTATTTTGTAGTTTGCCAGTGTAGCATATCATATGAGTTCCCCAATTTCATTTACTTTATGCTCCGGTGACTCAAAATTTCATTACAGTCTACATGTACCCTGTGCCCTAAATTTGCTTTTTCCCATTTCCAGTTCATGACATTAATTTACATTAAATTCTATCATCCATCTATCATTCCATTTGCTCAAATTATCCAAGGCATTTTGTAGTGACTTACATTCATTCTCATCGTTTATATTACCTAAAAATTTGGCAGCATCCAGAAACAAATTCGTATAATTTTCTATTCCTCATAGTAAATCATTTATATAAATTACAAATACTGCCGGAGCAAGTATAAATCACTGTCACCCCACTGGTGACATCTCACGTTCGTATTTTCTTTTCCAACAGCAAGATTCTTATTCAGTATTGAAGTTTTTGTTCAGATTATTAACCCAGAGGGTTCCTGTCTGGTAACGCCAGTTATCAGACTGACTTATTGCCAATGGGATCCTTAATCCTCTTTCCCAGGATGCGACTCACAACAGTTAACTAACACCCAGGGAATAAGAACCCCAATCCCTCAGTGTGTGAGCTAAAATCGCTGCCAATCATATGCCTTTCATTTCTTCTATAATTAAGTAACGTAACGTAAGTATTCATATACATTACACAAGTTCAGGTTTTAAGTGTCTTGCATATAAATGTGTAAATGACCTAGGATAAACCACCTAGTAGTATGTGTGCGTGTGATTACCTAGTGAATTTTGCCAGAGTGATTACCTAGTGAGTTTTGCGCGCGTGATTACCTAGCGAGTTTTGCAAGAGTGTGATTACCTAGTGAATTTTGCCTGAGTGTGATTACCTAGTGAGTTTTGCGTGAGTGTGATTGCCTAGTGAGTTTTGCGTGAGTGTGATTACCTAGTGAGTTTTGCGTGAGTGTGATTGCCTGGTGACTTTTGCGTGTATGATGGTGTGTGTGGGTTGGTAGTAGTAGGTAGAGCACCAGCACCACGCCAGCACCTTCAGTTGAGCTTTGGCATCCTTGTGAAACGCGCGGCTCTCTCACACCCCCACAGCTTAGCCACTGTTTCTTATACTGGTGGGTCGGCGCTCGTAGTGAAGGTAGTGGTGGTGTGCATGCGAGGTCGATGGTGTTGTTAATTAAGGGACACATTGAGGTGTTGATTGTGAAAGTATAGTGATAAGTTCAGCCTAACCTAACTTAATCATATGAGTGTAGCTTAATCTAACTTAATAACCTAACGTAACTTAACCCATCTACCCTATCCTGATTTAACAAAATTTTTACCAACCTAACCTCAGCCAAACCCAATTAACCTACCCTAAAATCTGCTGGGGGGCTTCTGGGGTCGAAATATGAGATCTCTTTGACAGTGCATATTTTTCTATCAAAGTGGTTTCTCAGTGTTAATACATGACTGTTCTCGATTGTATATCCAAACGAGAACCTCAGCCCACACACCCTGTTGTGTCTCACGCTTAGCTGATGGCGTTTTAATATAATAATAGTAAGATAATAATGAGTTTAGGATATTCATTGAGTTTGGCGAAATTTTTTAATGGAAATCCTGTAACGTTGATTCGTTTCTGCAAAGGAGATAATTCTGTCTTGTGCAAATTGAAAAAAAAATAATGATTGGGTATTTTATTTTCTCGGTGAAAAAAATATTAAAAAAGTACCTTTATTGCAGCCAACCTAACGTAACCCACTCTAACCTAACCTAAGCTGAAAACTTAATCATTGTAAGCAGCGTAAAAGCAAAGTCTAAGGAAAAAACATCCCATTTGGAGCTACTAATAACAATCTTGAAATCATAATGTTTTGGTGCGTTTATTTTATAGTAAAAGACTTCCACCATAGCCTTGGATGGAAATAGCTCTCTATTTATACTCCTATAACTCATTTTGCTGGCAAATGTGGGAAAATCAAAGGCACGGGAAGTTTCTAAAATAGAGAAAATTAAGATATTTGGCTGAGTTTCAAAGTCATGTGTCATTATGTGGGAAATATTTAAACGTTTATGGAGCGATGGTACCTATAAATTCTGGAATTATCTCGTTACTTTTTCTTCTGACTGATTTATGTCAAGCCGCTTGAGGACAGCCCAGATATATTTTTCTATGTTATAATTAGCTCGACAGTTAATGCTGGTAAGATTTTCATCGGGCTATTAACCCTGAAGGTTAAAATATCCAGAAGGGTTAATAAGCCAGATTAACCCAGCAGCCAAGCAGTGGCAGTTGAACGCCTCGTGTTCTCCCCAAGGATGCAACCCAGGAATGGCGGCTAGCTCCTGGTGAGCTGTAGAGGGTGTAGGAACAGATTATAAGAGCATGGAAGTGAATTTGAAGGGTGTGGTGTGAGTCGAGGCATGTGGGAGTCTTAGCAATGAACTGTCTCCTCATACCATTCTCCTGACCATTACCGATGTTGCTGAGTAATGTTCCGCTGACTGTGGAACATATTTTAACAATTTGCCCTAGGCTTAGATCTTTCTACCCTCGTCATGTTTTTTTTTTAAATTACCGAGGTGCCTGTAGGGACTTCTGGAAATTTTTAGAAGTCTTTGGACATAAATAATTTGATGTAGTTTTATTGACGCTGGCTGTTTTAACTTGCAATGATAGTATTTATTTGCGCTGAGCGTTTATATTCGTTGCTTTTATTGTTGGTTAATTTTATCCATGTTTCTGTTGTGTGTATATTTTTTTATGGTTGTGAGCACTGAGTGACCTATGCGGGAAAAATGCTTCGTATATATCACAATTGCTACTACTGCTTATGTTACTATGGCAGTTGTAACAGTGTTGAAACTCACCCTGTGCAGGGAAACCCCTTCAGTTTTTTGAAGTATCATAACCAGACTCCTGACTCACTAGTACAGGCAGTTCAGCCCCTCAAGGGAGGTAGGTGCCTTAATTCCGGTGAAGGCCTCTTGACCCAAGAAGCTGAACTTATCCTTCCCTTCCATGGATCGAATCTGAATGCTCCTGACATTATATGACCCCTACGGGCTTAGCGCTTATCCCTAATTTAAATAAATAGTACATCGAATTTGTTGTTACGAGTGCTGGACTCGCTGAACATGCACTGAATCCATTTTCTTTCCTTCGTCACTTGGTTTTTAATTCTAAAACGTACCACCTATCCTCCTGATGCAAGAGATTTTTTGGCACGCATTACAATTCATTGTTTTTTGACCTACCTAAACCTAGACACAAATTTTTGTTACACCAGGTTAGGTTACGTTTGATAACTGTTAATGCAAGTTAACCTATATTTACGCACAGTTAGCCAGCAGTGGCAAAATGCCATAAACGGGAAGGAAGAGGGGCCTACGCCTGGCAGCGAAGAACGTATCGGTCCTTTAGAACGTTAATATAGCCACGCACGTTACTAACGTTGGAGGGTAGACTGAACAAAGGCTTCTCGTCACCAGGCTAAATTCCGTTAGCCTGCATACACAGTATCTCCAGAGTAAAATTTTCACTACAGGCGTCATGTAAAAACATGGAATAGTGGACTCTGATAACACAAACCCATCTTCATTTTGCGACATGTTTTTTTATGCTGTTCCTTTAAATATGGTTACGCTAGGTTAGATTAGGTAGCATGAAGAGAGAAAACCGTACACTATCACAAGCAAGCATTGTAAAATAATGACTGCAAGTGTTACATCTAGCATCGTAGAGTCTGAGAAGCTGCAGGAAACGTTCACATTACACCTTTGATATACCTTTGATGAGTTTCAAGAGTCTTTCTATTCCTGGAGCCTGGCCATGGGCCAGGCTTGTCTGGTAATAAGCAAGTTTTGATGGTGTTGAGTGAAACATCGTTATTAAGTAGTTGATAATGTGACTTCACCAGTAAGAAGTTGGTTGGTTAATTGACTACACTAGGGTCATCAAGGCTCCATGTAACCTTTTCTCCAAAATAGACAAAAAAAGTAAATTCTCCCTAAAACAGACAAAAAAGTAAATTCGCCCTAAAACAGACAAAAAAGTAAATTCTCAACATATAGACGCTAAGAGGCATACACTTCTCGGTATATTCATCCTATCGTCAGTAAGTTTAGTTTAACTTCATTAGTAAGCCATTTCTGTGAGGCCCTTATAGCATGCCATTGATGTTTATGCTCTGCCAGTGGACCATTAATAGTGACATAGTGACATTGTATTGTTTAGGTTAGGAAGGTGTGAGGGTAAAATAATGGTGGGAAATACCTAATACCAAGATGTAGCATTACTCAAAATTAATAATAATACACAGAAGCACACCAGTGATCGTACGTCTGGCATACCAGCTCTCAAACATCTGGCACTCCGGCTTTCGTATATGTGAGACATCAGCTTACACTTGTCCTGTTTCCAGATAATAATAATAATAATAATAATAATAATAATAATAATAATAATAATAATAATAATAATAATAATAATAATAATAATAATTTTTATTTAATACAAGTACAAGGTATACAGCCTTAGCTGACATCAGTGACATACTATACAGAAAGCCCCTTGTTATGCTGAGCATTTCGGGGAAATTAGGTCAGTTTTGTCCCAGGATGCGACCCACACCAGTCAACTAACACCCAGGTACCCATTTTACTGATGGGTGAAAATAGACAACCGGTGTAGGGAAACACGTCCAATGTTTCCACCCTTTCGCCGGGAATCGAACCCAGACTTCACCATGTAAAGCGAAATTATTATTATAATCAAAAAGAAGCGCTAAGCCACAAGGACTATACAGCTGTAAAGCGAAAGCTTTTGCCACCAGGTCACGAGGCACCGTGGCCTGATGGCACCTAACCTTACCTAACATTTGACACAGAAGTTCACATAGCTGGCATGTAAGCACTAATACCCCTGGCACAACAACTCTCGTACATAACACAGCAACTCTCTTGCATGTCACAACAGCTCTCTTACATCTGACGCAACACCTCTCCTACATCTGTCATAACTGTCATACACTTGGCACAACAGCTCTCATACATCTGATTCATCAGCACTCATACATCTGACACAAAAGCTCTTACACATCTGCCACAACAGTTCTCGTAATTCCCGCCTCGTGACGAGGCATCTTAAAGGTCATGGCTACAGGTGACAATTTCTATATTAAAATCCTCTATAAAGCTGCACTGTTCATATAATCAAAGCTGAGTATTGTAGTATGCAGCGATACTTTAATTAAAATATATTAAAAAATAAACTCCTAGTTTTATATAGGGCATTATTATAGCAGCGGAAGCGCTAAATCTGTAAGGGTTACAAAGAGAGTTGGGGGATAGGAGGCAATCAGCACTGACCCATGGAAGGCAAGGGAAGGTCAAATTTTTTTATACTAAGAGCTGTGATTTACCTGTGTCCTGTTTCGTGAGTTTTCCTACTCCCACGGTCCAACACTGGGTCAGGCCTTCCTACTGACTACATAGTCAACCAGCCTCTTTTTTTTTTTTTTTTTTTTTATACACAGATGAATTTTACAGGCTAAGAGCTGTTATCCTACCATAGCTGATTTCAAAGCCCAGCCCTATCTAAGGTATACAACCACTCTCAGGATGCGACCCACAACAGTCCGCTAACATCTGTTAGCGGAGTGTTCGGGATCGATCCACGGACACTCAGTATGTGAGCTGAATGCGCTACCTACTTACCCACGAGACATCGGCGTCCTACCGTCCCACACATCAATCACAGCCTGGCTGATCTGCCACACCTCAGAGCTAGTTATCTAGTTTTCTCTTGAAGCCTATCTTGAGGGATAATATTTTATTACGCCTCTGACAGGTAATCCGACTTTTTACTGATTTTTTTAAATGTCACTGGACACAAGGCAGTGTGTGTAGATAACTTCCCCTCAACGCTCGAATACTTCCAGCAGGTCTGGAGTTTTCTTACAAACTGCCATTTATATCCATAATGTGACAATGGTCCAGATTGCAGGTTATTGTGAATTGTTCCAGCCACGGTATTGCGACTTATTCTTCATCCATTATGTATGTCAGTAGTTCGTTCTAATAAATATGTCCTAGTGTTTGCTTACGTGTTTTTCTAAACCAACTTGTCGGTATTTATTACCAAGGTTTACACCATATATATATATATATATATATATATATATATATATATATATATATATATATATATATATATATATATATATATATATATATATATATATATCCTCCATTCTTATGTGTATGTGTGTACTCACCTAGTTGAGGTTGCAGGGGTCGAGTCCAAGCTCCTGGCCCCGTTCCTGTGTGTATGTGTGTGTGTGTGTGTTTCAATGAAATTGGCAAACTGGCACCTATACAGCCCAAAATCAATAAAAAAACTAAAACATAATTGGATATATTAACATTTAAGGTTTGAAGCCGATCAAGGCATTCAATAGTTACTGAAAACCCATGGAAACCATTTAATTTAATAAAACTGACAGCTAAAATATACACAGCTCAGAGTGATTGCTAAACTTTCTTTTAATAAAATCTATCAGAAAAGGCATTCTCCAGTTATTCGGAATCTAAGGAATCCAAGTTTTTTAACTATATTAGTGAAAACAAGCACTAACCCAGGATGAGTAGTGTGACAACAGATAATTATCAGTTGTCACACTGCTCACCCAGGGTTAGTGCTTGTCAATTATTTATTATATATATATATATATATATATATATATATATATATATATATATATATATATATATGTATATATATATATATATATATATATATATATATATATATATATATATATATATATATATATATATATATATATATATATATATATATATATATATATATATATATATATATATATATATATATATATATATATATATATATTGCAGACACTGCAAGGCTCCAGGCGGACATCAACCAAATCTTTCAGTGGGCTGCAGAAAACAATATGAAGTTCAGCGATGAGAAATTTCAATTACTCATATTGTAAACATGAGGAAATTAAATCTTCATCAGAGTACAAAACAAATTCTGGCCACAAAATAGAGCGAAACACCAACGTCAAAGACCTGGGAGTGATTATGTCGGAGGATCTCACCTTCAAGGACCATAACATTGTATCAATCGCATCTGCTAGAAAAATGACAGGATGGATAATGAGAACCTTCAAAACTAGGGAGGCCAAGCCCATGATGACACTCTTCAGGTCACTTGTTCTATCTAGGCTGGAATATTGCTGCACTCTAACAGCACCTTTCAAGGCAGGTGAAATTGCCGACCTAGAAAATGTACAGAGAACTTTCACGGCGCGCATAACGGAGATAAAACACCTCAATTACTGGGAGCGCTTGAGGTTTCTAAACCTGTATTCCCTGGAACGCAGGAGGGAGAGATACATGATTATATACACCTGGAAAATCCTAGAGGGACTAGTACCGAACTTGCACACGAAAATCACTCACTACGAAAGCAAAAGACTTGGCAGACGATGCACCATCCCCCCAATGAAAAGCAGGGGTGTCACTAGCACGTTAAGAGACCATACAATAAGTGTCAGGGGCCCGAGACTGTTCAACTGCCTCCCAGCACACATAAGGGGGATTACCAACAGACCCCTGGCAGTCTTCAAGCTGGCACTGGACAAGCACCTAAAGTCAGTTCCTGATCAGCCGGGCTGTGGCTCGTACGTTGGGTTGCGTGCAGCTAGCAGCAACAGCCTGGTTGATCAGGCGCTGATCCACCAGGAGGCCTGGTCACAGACCGGGCCGCGGGGGCATTGACCCCCGAAACTCTCTCCAGGTAAACTCCAGGTATATAATATATATATATATATATATAATGTGCCGAATATGTAAAATTGGTCAATTAGCAAGAACTCATTTAAAATTAAGTTCTTTCTAAAATTTTCTCTTATACGTTTAAAGATATATTTTTTTCATTAATGTTGATGTAAAAAGTTTTAATTTTGCACCAAAAGGAACTTAGAAAACTTACCTAACCTTATTATAACAAGAACAATTTATTTTAGCCTAACCCAACTAAATATATTTTAGATATGTTTACAGTAATTTAATACTGAACAAACACAGTGAAATATATTTTGTTCGTTAGGTTCAGAATGATTTTGGCGAAATTATTGCATACACAAATTTTCACTTGTCCTATATGGCAAGATGAGCGTTGCTATTTAAGCCAAGATCGCAAGTTCTGCCTATTCGGCACGACATATATATTATATATATATATAACTGACAAAAGTTTCCCAGAGTGATTTCATAAAATTCAAGATTACTCACTGCAGTGGTTTTCAGCAGTACAGATGTACTATTTTATGTATCGCAAGGCCAGTCTTATAAACAGCTATTATGTATATGCTAGACCTTTTTTATGTAATGGTAGATATATTTTGTAATGCTAGGCCTATTTCATGCATACCAGGCCTATTTTGCATATCTTAAGCTTGTTTTTTTTATTCTAAGTCTATTATAGCATTACGTTTCAGAAGTCGAAGTTTATGGTCATTATATTAGGTATGATCATTTTTATGGTTAGTCAGGACCCCAATGGAAACATGTCATTGACTTTTTTGGGTTATCCTAAGTAACCTCCACATATGCTGCTATGTATGACAATTTATGCAACTCTATTTATGTGCACCTGTTTCTGAATAAACTTACTGTAAGGCACCCTAAGTGGTTAATTAGGTCTCAGTGTCATCGTCATCATCAATAATTAAAAAAACCGCTAAATTCTCATGGGATGTATTGTACTCACGTACTAGGTGGCCCCTTGGACCATTCAAATAACTTGTTAGTTCTTCATGTGGTATAGATAGTCAACAACTGTCCTTATATCTCATTAGTTTTACATAATCGAAAATTTAGGTTTTATTTTTACGGTTAGGTTGTTTGAATATATCAGATACTGAATGGGTCCGAGCATTGAGACTTGTGGGACGCCTCTTTCTGTTCGCGTAGTTTATCGATTGTTGTGAGTTGAATCCTGGAGGACCTATGTACCCCAGTGAATACAAGTTATGTTACTTTTCTTTCTTGAGCTATTTCATTTTCTTAGTCTCCCTTCAAAGCAGGTGCATTGATGTTGGTGAAGAGCTCTAGATTCAAAGAACCGGAGTTACCTTCATTTTTCCCCGGACCGAGTCTCGTTGCCTCCCATTTCTCTGGTTCAGTATATTGTTTTTAATAATTTGTAAGACGTTTCATTTTTTCCTGCCACAGTTGTGTTGTGTGGCAAGATTTCCTTTCTTTAGTTGCCATGTTTTAAATGTAGATGATTTTTTTTATTCCTTTGCCTATTTCACAGAATTTCACTCACATCTGTGATTTCCAGGGCCCCATTATATCTACTTTGTAAAGTGTGTGTTTGTGAGAATGCGTGCGTGCGTGCGTGCGAGGGGAAGGTGATGGTGACCTTGATGATTATCAGGTGAAGGTTAACTTCTCATGTATATGTCTTCACGTGTATATTGCATGTACTCGTTTAATTTTCTTCACATGTTGATCTGCAGACAGTGGCGGGGCATGCCGACCCATCACCCAGGTTGCCCAACATTTTAAGTTTGACAGACGTGGCAAGTCGCCCACCCCACGCCAATTCATAAATTATTAAAGACAGGTATAAATTAGAACAAAACGTGTGATATACAAATAACCCGCACATAGCAGAATGAAACTTATGACGACGTTTCTGTCTTAGACCATTAATTAGTCACGGTATTGCACCTTTTTATTCTTTAATACATAAGTGAAATATATGGTAAGCTGCCATCATCTGGTCTAAAATGCTGCAGAGTCCAGACACGAGAAATGTGAAAAAAAAAAAGAGATTACTCAAGCAAATATCGGACATTTATGAATTATGAGGCGAAGGAAAAGAAGGCTAATTTGGGAGTGTACAAGCAGTAGGCTATACATAGTTTCCCTGTTGGTGAGGGGCTCTTGATTTAGGGAATTGGATCTGTGCTCCAGTTCCCCGAATTAAGCCTGAATGCCTTCCACATATCCCCCCCCCAGGCGCTGTATAATCCTCCGGGTTTAGCGCTTCCCCCTTGATTATAATAATAATAATATACATAGTTTCCTACTCTCATTTTCTAACTGAGAGCATCAAAAGAGTAAAGTAAGATTAATTAGGTAAAATTTCCCTGTGGATATTTTAAGATTTTTCACTCTATTGTCCTCTCAAGTTCCACTAATACAAACGTTGTGGAAATACTACTATAATTAAAAAACCAACATGAATCGACAAAACATTACAGATTTGCATCAAGAGTTCAATAAAGACTTCAAACCCCCATTAACCATATACATAATTATGCAAAACATAATTTTGTAGTCAACTCTAGTTACATATCAGTTTTATCTCATAACACCTGATAGTCCTTTAAACCATCAATCTGCAATAGGTGAACCAGACACTTTAGTTACTGGTATAAACCTTGGTAATAAATACCGACAAGTTGGTTTAGAAAGACACGTAAGCAAACACTATAACATATTTATTAGAAAACGTTTCGGTCCTGGGACCTTGATCACTTCTGATCAAGGTCCCAGGACCGAAACGTTTTCTAATAAATATGTTATAGTGTTCGCTTACGTGTCTTTCTAAACCAACTTTAGTTACTCATCGTTGCTGACTTGAGCCGTTTTCTTTGAAGGAACATGTTGCCATCATGGCTGGTTAATGGGAGTGAAAAAATAATTTTAATTCTATAAAATGCAATACAGGATACAACTGATATTGGAGTAACTGACATGTATAAACTAATTTACTGAAAGTCCCTTGTTATGCAAAGTATTTCAAGCAGGTTAAGATTAACTTATAATTACTTTTAACTTAAATAGTCATTAAAGGCTACACGTAATCTTTTCACCACCAGACCAGAATACGTTAATACCTAAACCAGGGATTAATGCTGAGAAATATACCTCTTGTTGTTTATATCCTGTTAGAGATAAAAGTAATCTTGACTGGTGACCAGATTACATGTAGTCTTAGTGACCCTCATATAGTCTACAGAGGGATATACATATTGACCAACCAATATACTGTATATATATATATCCCTCTTGTTGTAGTACAGCTTATCCATTGCAAAAACTTTAGACATAATGCAGACTTTAATATAGTGCATGTGACATATTATATTGATTCCTGGGTCGACATGTATCAAATATGGCAATCCCAAAATAACTGCACATGATAAAAAGAAAATTTCACATATGCCAACTTTTTCTCACTGAACATCTATATAGGTTTTATAAACTATAAGATAATATCAGATATTTAAAAATAAACTGATATAGACGCTCTACAGAAACTGGGAAAATGATGGTAATTTTAATGAATTGCATACCTGGAGTTTACCTGGAGAGAGTTCCGGGGGTCAACGCCCCCGCGGCCCGGTCTGAGACCAGGCCTCCTGGTGGATCAGAGCCTGATCAACCAGGCTGTTGCTGCTGGCTGCACGCAAACCAACATACGAGCCACAGCCCGGCTGATCCGGAACTGACTTTAGGTGCTTGTCCAGTGCCAGCTTGAAGACTGCCAGGGGTCTGTTGGTAATCCCCCTTATGTGTGCTGGGAGGCAGTTGAACAGTCTCGGGCCCCTGACACTTATTGTATGGTCTCTTAACGTGCTAGTGACACCCCTGCTTTTCATTGGGGGGATGGTGCATCGTCTGCCAAGTCTTTTGCTTTCGTAATGAGTGATTTTCGTGTGCAAGTTCGGTACTAGTCCCTCTAGGATTTTCCAGGTGTATATAATCATGTATCTCTCCCTCCTGCGTTCCAGGGAATACAGGTTTAGGAACCTCAAGCGCTCCCAGTAATTGAGGTGTTTTATCTCCGTTATGCGCGCCGTGAAAGTTCTCTGTACATTTTCTAGGTCGGCAATTTCACCTGCCTTGAAAGGTGCTGTTAGTGTGCAGCAATATTCCAGCCTAGATAGAACAAGTGACCTGAAGAGTGTCATCATGGGCTTGGCCTCCCTAGTTTTGAAGGTTCTCATTATCCATCCTGTCATTTTTCTAGCAGATGCGATTGATACAATGTTATGGTCCTTGAAGGTGAGATCCTCCGACATGATCACTCCCAGGTCTTTGACGTTGGTGTTTCGCTCTATATTGTGGCCAGAATTTGTTTTGTACTCTGATGAAGATTTAATTTCCTCATGTTTACCATATCTGAGTAATTGAAATTTCTCATCGTTGAACTTCATAGATGTATGTTTGTCAGGATATTTTCAACACATTACGCTCGTGCAACCAGAGTGGCCAAATTTTTTACTATGTGAGGGTTCAACACCGAAACTGCATACTCAAGGACTGGTGCTGGGTATATGTGGTGCAAATGTGAATGTTACGTGCGGTGCAATGTGACACGTGACTATAGTTTATGGTACACAATTAAATATGGTGTATACTTCAGATGTGACTGATATGGTGTACACATGACTTACACGTAAGGAGGTGTGAGTTGTATCTACCAATGGAAATAAGTTAGACAGTCCTCGATGACGCACTGACTTTCTTGGGTTATCCTGGGTGGCTAACCCTCCGGGGTTAAAAATCCGAACGAAATCTTATCTCTTATCTTAAATCTTATCACAGGCGGTACTGCAGTTCCCCACAGAGTAAAGTCCGAGGCAGCTACGGTGAAAAGCTCTGTTCCACAAGGCACAGTACTAGCTCCCATCTTGTTCCTCATCCTCATATCCGACATAGACAAGGATGTCAGCCACAGCACCGTGTCTTCCTTTGCAGATGACACCCGAATCTGCATGACAGTGTCTTCCATTGCAGACACTGCAAGGCTCCAGGCGGACATCAACCAAATCTTTCAGTGGGCTGCAGAAAACAATATGAAGTTCAACGATGAGAAATTTCAATTACTCAGATATGGTAAACATGAGGAAATTAAATCTTCATCAGAGTACAAAACAAATTCTGGCCACAAAATAGAGCGAAACACCAACGTCAAAGACCTGGGAGTGATTATGTCGGAGGATCTCACCTTCAAGGACCATAACATTGTATCAATCGCATCTGCTAGAAAAATGACAGGATGGATAATGAGAACCTTCAAAACTAGGGAGGCCAAGCCCATGATGACACTCTTCAGGTCACTTGTTCTATCTAGGCTGGAATATTGCTGCACTCTAACAGCACCTTTCAAGGCAGGTGAAATTGCCGACCTAGAAAATGTACAGAGAACTTTCACGGCGCGCATAACGGAGATAAAACACCTCAATTACTGGGAGCGCTTGAGGTTTCTAAACCTGTATTCCCTGGAACGCAGGAGGGAGAGATACATGATTATATACACCTGGAAAATCCTAGAGGGACTAGTACCGAACTTGCACACGAAAATCACTCACTACGAAAGCAAAAGACTTGGCAGACGATGCACCATCCCCCCAATGAAAAGCAGGGGTGTCACTAACACGTTAAGAGACCATACAATAAGTGTCAGGGGCCCGAGACTGTTCAACTGCCTCCCAGCACACATAAGGGGGATTACCAACAGACCCCTGGCAGTCTTCAAGCTGGCACTGGACAAGCACCTAAAGTCATTTCCTGATCAGCCGGGCTGTGGCTCGTACGTTGGTTTGCGTGCAGCCGGCAGCAACAGCCTGGTTGATCAGGCGCTGATCCACCAGGAGGCCTGGTCACAGACCGGGCCGCGGGGGCGTTGACCCCCGAAACTCTCTCCAGGTAAACTCCAGGTATTGTTCTGTTCTTATATGAATAGTATCTGGTACACATGTGATTGTGTTGTGGTGCACATGTGATTGTGTTGTGGTGCACATGTGATTGTGTTGTGGTGCACATGTGATTGTGTTGTGGTGCACATGTGATTGTGTTGTGGTGCACATGTGATTGTGTTGTGGTGCACATGTGATTGTGTTGTGGTGCACATGTGATTGTGTTGTGGTGCACATGTGATTGTGTTGTGGTGCACATGTGATTGTGTTGTGGTGCACATGTGATTGTGTTGTGGTGCACATGTGATTGTGTTGTGGTGCACATGTTATTGTGGTGCGCGGTGAACCTGTTCCTGGTGTGTAGTGAACATGTATCTTTATGTGGTGAATGTGACTGGTGTGCACGTGATTATGGTGTGGTGCACACATGATTGTTAGGATAATGTCAGTAATCACAGGTGGCTGAGATATAATTTACTCCTTATTGGGGTAGGCCCCACCAAGCCTGTCAAAGATACTTGATTGTAAATAACTCGTGATGCCAGCTTCTTTCGCCACATCTTTTGTGTTATGCAACCTCGTAGTAGGCCATCTATTTAGGTATAAAATTCTACCTATAGTCTATTCTATATGATACTTATATAGTGGGGGACAAAAGCTAGTTATGTTCCCCATGTTATATTACACCACAAAGGGTAGAATTCATAGTGCTGAAATCTGTCCGACTGACCAAGGAGACTTCAGTAGGGCAAAAGGAATAGTAAACATTTTATTAAAGGTTCAGCAGCTGCATGAGCTTCAAAGATTTTTTTCGTTCTAGCAGCGCTGGAGTTACTATATAGTGCTTGGGATATTCCATCTCTCAGGATGGCCTATGGTGAAATGAAATGTTTATGAAGATATTTCCATTATCATAGAGCGAGAAAGAAAAGAAAGGGAAAGTGAGTGTTGGGACACAATATATATTTAAAAGAAAACACACACACACACACACACACACACACACACACACACACACACACACACACACACACACACACACACATCGTGAATACATCGTGGAGCTAAAAGTGGAGAGGGTAACAGGAGTAGAAAGGAAAAAACTAAACTATAAAAGGGGGGACTACACAAGAATGAGGACCTTCCTGCAGGAGGTTCAGTGGGAACAGGAGTTAGTAGGAAAATCAGTAAACGAAATGATGGACTTTGTAACAACAAAATGCAAAGAGGCAGAGGAAAGGTTTGTTCCCAAGGGTAACAGAAATAATGGGAAGGACAGAATGAGCCCTTGGTTTACCCGAAGGTGCAGGGAGGAAAAAACTAAGTGCTCTAGAGAATGGAAAAAGTAGAGAAGGCAAAGGACTCACGAGAATAAAGAGATTAGTCGGAGCCAGAAACGAGTATGCACAGATAAGGAGGGAGGCGCAAAGGCAGTATGAAAATGACATAGCATCTAAAGTCAAGTCTGACCCGAAACTACTCTACAGCCACATCAGCAGGAATACAACGGTCAAGGACCAGGTAATCAGGCTGAGGAAAGAGGGTGGGGAGCTCACAAGAAAGGACCAGGAGGTATGTGAGGAGCTCAACATGAGATTTCAGGAAGTATTTACAGTGGAGGATGAAGGGACAATGGGAAGACAAAACAGTGGCGTACATCAACAAGGGATATACCAACAAGTGTTGGATGAACTACACACAACTGAGGAGGAGGTGGAGAAGCTCCTAAGTGACCTTGATACCTCAAAGGCGGTGGGACCGGACATCTCTCCATGGGTCCTTCGAGAGGGAGCAGGGGCACTAACCAAAATCTTCAACACTTCCCTTGAAACTGGGCAACTACCTGAAGTATGGAAGAAGGCAAATGTAGTCCCCATCTTTAAGAAGGGAGACAGAAATGAAGCTCTAAATTATAGAACAGTGTCACTGACGTGTATAGTATGCAAAGTATTGGAAAAGATTATCAGGAGGAGAGTGGTGGAGCACCTGGAGCGGAACAAGATTATAAATGACAGCCAGCACGGATTCATGGAAGGCAAATCCTGTGTCACAAACCTACTAGAGTTTTATGACAAGGTAACTGAAGTAAGAAATGAGAGGGAGGGGTGGGTTGATTGCATTTTCTTGGAGTGCAAGAAGGACTTCGACATAGTTCCTCACAAGAGATAAGTGCAGAAGCTAGAGGAACAGGCATGTATAACAGGAAGGGCACTCCAATGGATCAGAGAATACCTAACAGGGAGGCAACAGCGAGTCATGGTCCGTGATGAGGTATCACAGTGGGCGCCGGTGACGAGCGGGGTCCCACAGGGGTCAGTCCTGAAACCAGTGTTATTCTTGGTATATGTGAACAACATGACGGAAGGGATAGACTCAGAAGTGTCCCTGTTTGCAGGTGACGTGAAATTAAATCAGACGCGGACCAGACAGGTCTACAAAGAGACCTGGACAGGCTGGACGCGTGGTCCAGAAACTGGCTCCTAGAATTTAACCCCGCCAAATGCAAAGTCATGAAGATCGGAGGAGGGCAAAGAAGACCCCAGACAGAGTATAGGCTAGGAGGACAAAGGCTGCAAACCTCACTCAAGGAGAAAGACCTAGGAGTGAGTATAATACCGAGTACATCGCCAGAAGCACACATTAACCAGATAACTGCTGCGGCATATGGGCGCTTGGCAAACCTGAGAAAAGAGTTCCGGAGCCTCAGTAAGGAATCGTTCAAAACTTTATACACTGTGTACGTCAGGCCCATGCTGGAGTATCCAGCACCAGTTTGGAACCCACACCTGGTCAAACACGTCAAGAAATTAGAGAAAGTGCATAGGTTTGCAACAAGGCTAGTTCCAGAGCTAAGGGGAGTGTCCTATGAAGAAAGGTTAAGGGAAATCGGTCTGACAACACTGGAGGACAGGAGGGTCAGGGGAGACATGATAACGACATACAAAATACTGCGTGGAATAGACAAGGTGGACAGAGACAGGATGTTCTAGAGATGGGGCACAGAAACAAGGGGTCACAATTGGAAGCTGAAGACTCAGATGAGTCAAAGGGATGTTAGGAAGCATTTCTTCAGTCATAGAGTAGTTAGGAAGTGGAATAGTCTGGCAAGCGATGTAGTGGAGGCAGGAACTATACATAGTTTTAAGACGAGGTATGATGAAGCTCATGAAGCAGGGAGAGAGAGGACCTAGTGGCGATCAGTGAAGAGGCGGGGCCAGGAGCTGAGTCTCGACCCCTGCAACCACAATTAGGTGAGTACACACACACTAATCCCTCCCTCCCTCCCTCCCTCCCACCCTCCCTTCTTGAGTTCCTCCATCCTTCCTCTCCTCCCTACTTCTCTGTTCCTCCCGATAATTTTGGTCTTAAATGTATTTCTCAGCCCTAAATAAACATTGAAATATAGCTCAAAACTGACATGAATTTTATAAACACATATACTTACAATTCACCTTACTGATGAGCTCCCATATTCCATTTAGTATCACCATCTTCACATTAAGTGGTGCCCCGTGGATTGGTGGCAAAAGGTCTCGCTTCACACAGTGAGGATCCGGGTTCGATTCCCGGCGAAGGGGTGGAAACATTGGACGTGTTTCCCTACACCGGTTGTCTATGTTCAGCCATCAGTAAAATGGGTACCTGGATCTTAGTTGACTGGTGTGGGTCGCATTCTGGGACAAAACTGACCTAATTTGCCCGAAATGTTCAGCATAACAAGCGGCTTTATAGTAGTATGTCATTGATGTCAGCTATGGTCTGTATACCTTGTACATGTACTTGTACTAAATAAAGATATTATTATTATTATTATTATTATTATTATTATTATTATTATTATTATTATTATTATTATTATTATGTACCCCATACTCATCCTGTGGGCGGTAGTCAAAAGATTAGAGACATGTAATGGATTCTAAGACTGGGCCGCAAAGTTTTGATAACTAAACAAGTTATATAGGTAAATAATTGGACACACCTTGCGTCATTATGTACTTGAATGCGATAAAATTAATGAATTTAGAGACAACTCACTCAGAAATGGTCCGTGACTCAGGATATATACACAGAAAAGTGGATTTCTCTCAGCGTATATATGCTGAGAGTTTACCTTAATCTCTGTTTTCGGGATTAAAGAATTTTTGTCTGGTGATGAACTAGTGATATGCAGCGTTAATACAATTTTTGGCATTGTGTATATTCTCAGTTAGCTGAGCCTAAAATTACAACTGTTATCATGTATAGGTGGGTCGTCTCACACGAAAAAAAAGTTTAGAACAAATGTTATAGAAGACTGTCTAGAACTCGAGAAAAAGTTAATGCTGGAAACACATGGATGTCCCCTGCAGACGTCATTAGGACCAGCGCCAAATAGGTATAAATAGTTCACTATTACAGAGCAAGGTTTTTATAGTAAACAACAAATCAAATATATAACTATGACATAGGAGCGAAGGAATGCCTTCATACATATGCATATGTGCTACGTGGATAGAAACACGACCTACAGATACGCAGTTCTGATGCCTGCCCGAGGTACGTGCGGACAGTAAGCAAACATGCTCATTTCCATGCTTGGATACACCTGCCTGTGGAAGACGGGCATGCTGGTATTTCCCATAATTTGTAAAACTGCTGAAAAAGATCTTTGCGAAATGAAAACAAATTCAAGAGTGCCGTTTCCCATCTATGGCCAGAGTGCCAGAATGATCAGCCGGGCTGTGGTTACCTGGAGGTTATTCCGGGGATCAACGCCCCCGCGGCCCGGTCCATGACCAGGCCTCCCGATGGATCAGGGCCTGATCAACTAGGCTGTTACTGCTGGCCGCATGCAGTCTAACGTACGAGCCACAGCCCGGCTGATCCGGCACTGACTTTAGGTATCTGTCCAGCTCTCTCTTGAAGGCAGCCAGGGGTTTATTGGTAATTCCCCTAATGCTTGATGGGAGGCTGTTGAACAGTTTTGGGCCCCGGACACTTATGGTGTTTTCCCTTAGTGAACCAATGGCGCCCCTACTTTTTATTGGGGGCATTTTGCATCGCCTGCCCAGTCTTTTACTTTCGTAGGGAGTGATTTCTGTGTGCAGATTTGGGACCATTCCTTCCAAGATTTTCCAAGTGTAGATTATGATATATCTCTCCCTCCTGCGTTCCAACGAGTACAAGTCAAGTGCTTCCAAGCGTTCCCAGTAGTTAAGGATCGTGAGTCGGTTTACGTGCAGCCAGCAGTAACAGCCTGGTTGATCAGACACTGAGCCATCATGAGGCCTGGTCTCAGACCGGGCCACGGGAGCGCTGGTCCCCGAAACCCTCTCCAGGTATAGGCGGTGGCATCCACTAACAGCTGTGTATGTGGTAGCCGTTGGCACTATGCCGGGCCACAGCAAAACAACTGATGGCTTACCTCTCGGACTAAGTGGTCTGAGTGTGATGGACATCCAGGTGCCTGAACATTATAGAACTGCCCCCACTGCCACATATTAGGCTGAATACCTCTGCTAAAGTGCCAGGCAACAGAAAACTACTTCTCTCACTACTTCACTCCATCTCCATTTGACACAGCCAGGGCCGTTGCAGCCGCCTTTACGTGACGCCTCACTATCATTAAATCATATTAAACACACCTCTCACCGAGATATCCATATATCTGCCATCCGCTGTAGCAGCGTTCTTCCTCCCAGGTGTGAGTCAAACACATGGTTATTAATTCTCGGAATTAATACTGAAGAGTTAATAACCAAGGATAAGCCACCTAGAAAGCAAGTCGCGCAACTTAATTCCGCGGGGAGTAATGAAATTCACTTTCTTGGGATGCGACCCACAAGTCTTTCAAATTTGTACACATATCACTCTTGGTGCGAGATTGTTGTAGTGATGTGGTGGTCCAAGTGCGTCAATAATGTTACTCGTAATTGTTGGCACCTTACTCACTTTGCTACACTTATACACCAGCAGCTCCTGTTCTTGTCTCAGACACAAGGACCAGTTGAGTACCCACATCTGTGCTGTATTCCCAGGTTCGATCTCCGAACGAGGCACGACGAATGACCAAGTTTTTGTACCAATGTTCCTGTTCATCTAGCAGTGAATTGAGACCTGTGAGATTATTCGGTTGTTGTGGGTTGCTCCCTAGGAGGGAGGAATTAAGGATCCCATGGAAGTAAATAACACTGCTTGATTTTCTTGGGTTATTAACGTTCCACGGTTAATACCATGAAGAAAGCCTTTTGTATTCTGTATATCACCATGAGAAGGAAGCCTTTTTATATTACAAAACTATTCTCATTACCTACAGTATATTTATTATGGAAAATAACAAATTTGTGAATATACATAAAGTCCTGAGTTACTTAACAGCATTTCGAAAATGACTACTGGCGGGGTCCCACTGATTTGAACCACACTGTGGCTAAGCAACTACTGGTGGACATGTGCTGAGGATCCATCACATTAAGACAACAGTACGTCTTATTATGTCTTGCCTGGTTCAAATACAGATTGTCATGTTAAAGCTCTATCTATTTGGAAGTTTGTGTTAATACAGTGTGTGTGCCTGAAATAAATTGTAGCTGTAGTAGTGATAAGAATAGTATTAACACTGTGTTGATATATATGGAAGTACCACATTTAGTGATAATTGAGACCCCCCTTCCATCATTCCCAGAGAAGGGAATAAACGTGGTCCCAGACAGATACACCAAAATCATTTCATTTGAAAACAAGAGACTTGGCAAAAAGTGCAGAGTTCCTCCAATAAAAAGCAAGGGCGCGACGACTACACTAAGAGAAAGCTCGATGAGTGTTAGAAGTTCCCGATTTTTCAACGCCCTCCCTTTGTGCATAAGAAGAATTACATCAAACCTGTAGCTGTCTCCAAGAGGGAACCTGACGAATTCCTGACCAGTCAAACAGTGGTTCGTACGGTGGACTACGTTTAGCAAGCAGTAACAGCCTGGTTGATCAGGTTTTGATCCACCGGTAGGTCTGGTCCGCGACGACGTTGACCCTCAGAAGCGTCCTTCAGGTACTTCGGGGGAAAACTAGATTTCACGGAGCTGTGTGGGTAAGTCAACGCAAGTAGTACAAACTCGAGCCACCTGCTACTCTGGAAGCCAGGCTTCCCTCACGTTGATATATAGAACACAGCGAATAGGAACAATAAGTATAAATATTGAAACATTTTAGAATTTTAATAAGACTACGGGGCTTCGAGTTTAATTATAAGGAGACTTGCCTTATACGCCATGCCTTGCAATCATACCGGTGTTCCTGTGATTGTAAACTTGTAAGCCAAGCGCTCACTGGCATTAGAGAGTTTAGAGCTTTTAATGCTGAGATTATTGCAGGTTTCTCAGGTGCCGCGGCCCCCATAGGGATCTTGAACAGGATAAATCATAAACGACGTGTGGGTCGTCCAGCAAGCTGGATTCATATATTACTGCAGACAATGCTGAAGAATAGGCACACCACACAGAACATGCTGTTATTGAGACGATGTTTCGCTCTTTTAAGAACTTTATCAAATCTTTACGTTAAACAACTCCGACAGATTTTGTTCAGCAACATGTATTTTCTTGTCAGTTATCTAACATTGTCTTTGAAGCCCGGCATAAGATAAGATTTGTTAGGATTTTTAACCCAGAGGGTTAGCCACCCAGGATAACTAAAGAAAATCAGTTCGTCATCGAGGACTGTCTGTCTTATTTCCATTGGGGTCCTTTAATCCTGGTTCACAGGATGCGACCCACAACAGTCGACTAACACCCAGGTACCTATTTACTACTCGGTGAACAGGGACAGGTGTAAGGAAATATGCCCAACGTTTCCACTCATTCCGAGGATTGAACCACGGACACTTAAGTGTCCGTTTGTAGTGTGTAATTTTGCAACCTTACCTCCAGCCACGTCCCTGCTTGAGGAATTTACCTATGTTAAAGTCCATTCGAGTTGCTCATTGCAGTGATAAATGTATATTTGGGGGGTGGGGGAGTGTCTAGGTCAGAAGGCAGGGGGTAAGGTAAACCCTGGGGGTCTAAGTAGGGGACGGGAGGAGGTAAGGTCAACCAGGCCAGTTTCGGAACACGAGTGAAAGTAAATAAATATATGCTTACAGGGTGGCTGGGAGCTGGGTGTGACACTGACCTGATAGGCCGACCTTGGCTGCGGACCCACACTTATATGAACATTTTATTTTAATTTTATTTTATTATTATAATCAAAAAGAAGCGCTAAGCCACAAGGGCTATACAGCTTTTTTTTTTTTAATTTAAAATAGCTTTCCTACTGCAGTGCTTCTTTCTACCTCCTGTCTACCGGGTGAGAGATGAATCCGGAGGCCATCACCTGGCCTTCTGTATCGATAGCTTAGTTACTCAGGCTGTTGGTGTTACCTTCATGCAGTGAAACCTTAGAACTTGATTGATATTATATTCATTGGGGGAACGATAAACACGCAGTGGTCATACAGCGCCTGAGGGAATGGGAGGCAAACGGGTCTGATTCAAAGAAGGCGAGGTCAGGTCCAAGAACCTCTCATGGGCGTCAAAAAACCTCCTTTGAGGTGCCTTGACGCCCGGCTGATCATGAATTACTTGAAGTAACTTGTCAAATTCCCCCTTGAAGACAGCTAGTGCCGTGTTGGTAATTCTCTTTATAAATGAACATAAGAACATAAGAACGAAGGAACACTGCAGCAGGCCTACTGGCCCATGCGAGGCAGGTCCAAGTCTCCTACCGGCTTAAGCCAATGCACCCAACCTAGTCAGGTCAGGTCACATTGACTTAAGGGAGGAACACGGCAACCGACCTGTTAGCACAAGCTATCAGGTCTAACTCACACCCACCCACATCTACTCATGTATTTATCCAACCTATTTTTAAAGCTACACAACGTTCTGGCCTCTATAACGGTACTTGGGAGTTTGTTCCACTCATCCACAACTCTATTACCAAACCAGTACTTTCCTATAAATGCAGGAAGAGTGCTGAAAAGTCTTGGACTCTTTATGCTTATTATCTCTCAGTGTACTTACTGCACCCTTTCTTCTCGGTGAAGATCGTTTGCACCATATGCCTTGCCTTCCGCTTTTCGAAAGTATTAATATCAGTGTGCAGATTTGAAAACCTTTCCAATGATTTCCAGAGCTATCAAATTAAAGTCTTCGCCTGCATTCCAAGGAGTGCAGTCTTGTTTTAATACAGTGCGGCGAGATATTCAGTTATAGTTCAGTCAATGCTGAGATGAACGCGGAAGACTAAACAGGTTTCCTGGCGTTGAAGGACGGTGTTAAGACCTCGAGAAGATGATCCCGGACATCAAATAACAGTTCAGATTCAAATATTTACAAAAATCAGACAGGGAGGGGTTTTTAATGAGACAGTTCATCTGCAGAGTAGGCCTACAATACTTTTGGCAAGCCATGTAACTATGTTGAGCATGTAAGCAGATGGTTCACCCGCAGAGCAGGCCTCTACGATGAATACATTTAACTGTTGGGCATTCAAACAGATGAGTCACCTGCAAAATAGGCCTACTTGTTAACTAATACATCCAGATAGGATTGCAACAAGTCGGAAAAACTTGAGGGGAATGATCACGTGGGAGGGTGACTAGTTTTACCCTGAAGGACGCCTTCCATCTGTCAACCATTATCAGCCTTAGCTTCTTGAAACAATATACAAATAGTGTCATGCTTCTTGAAACAATATACAAATAGTGTCATGCTTCTTGAAACAATATACAAATAGTGTCATGCTTCTTGAAACAATATACAAATAGTGTCATGCTTCTTGAAACAATATACAAATAGTGTCATGCTTCTTGAAACAATATACAAATAGTGTCATGCTTCTTGAAACAATATACAAATAGTGTCATGCTTCTTGAAACAATATACAAATAGTGTCATACTCCACCACACAGGATTGTTTTCCTGTCATACTCCATCACACATTATGGTTTTCCTGTCACACTCCATCACACAGAATGGTTTCCCTGTCACATTGTATATCACACAGTATGATTTTCTGGTCACATTCCATCACACAGGATGATTTTCCTCTCATTCTCCATCACTGAGGATGGTTTTCCTATGATAACATCACACAGAATGACTTTTCTACGTTATGAAGTCTGTCTGCCAGAGCTGAGATATCAGAAGTATAATGAAGGTACAGAAATGTACTATGGGTCAAGAAGCTACGGTAGCTTCAAAGATTTTCTTTCGAAAGAAATTAGAATTACTATGACACGAGGCTTACCATTTTGAATGACATATCATTCACAGATTTAGTAGAAATGAAGAAACAGTAATCATTCAAAATAAAAGATAGTCAGAATAATGAACCTAATTCAATACTTGAGGTAACTTTGTAAAACGCAAGGCAAGATAGCAATTTGTAGGTAACCTGGAGTTTACCTGGAGAGAGTTCCGGGGGTCAACGCCCCCGCGGCCCGGTCTGTGACCAGGCCTCCTGGTGGATCAGAGCCTGATCAACCAGGCTGTTGCTGCTGGCTGCACGCAAACCAACGTACGAGCCACAGCCCGGCTGGTCAGGAACCGACTTTAGGTGCTTGTCCAGTGCCAGCTTGAAGACTGCCAGGGGTCTGTTGGTAATCCCCCTTATGTATGCTGGGAGGCAGTTGAACAGTCTCGGGCCCCTGACACTTATTGTACGTCTCTTAACGTGCTAGTGACACCCCTGCTTTTCATTGGGGGGATGTTGCACAAGTAATACAAGCAACACAATTTTCAGTTTAAAATTCCTGCCATACATCAATAGGTTAGTTAATGGGAGTTGAAGCCCATCACCTGTACAAGGGTTATTAAGGCTGTACAATATGTAACCTCTGCACCACCAGTCAAGAATACTTTAATTACTAAAATTAAATTAAAACCTCGGTGTATACACCAAGACATATACCTCTAGGTGTATATAGCCTGTGTGAATTCTGTATAATATAGCACAGCAATATTAATACAATAATGTATACCTCAAGCGACCAACTGGCATAGACAAAAAAAAAGATACAATCGTTGAGGAGAGGCTGAGTTCATGATCACAACACTCGCAAGAAACACTAACCTACATATACATTGACATGGCATTCCTGTTGACAAGGAGGCTGGGGAAAGCTGCAGACAAGTTGCAAAAACAAAACATTTAACAGAAGCATAACCTTATTTAGGCTCAACAAGGAAAGACAGGGATACTTACATGAGAAGTGAAGGACGTGGGCTTCTGACCCGACATGCACAGTAGTGGGTTAAACTAGAAGTGCACTTTGCAGGGCTGTAGTAGTTTCTGAGGGAACAGAAAGATGGACAGCTGCGTCCTCTCTTAGAATTTTACAAGCAAAAAGTAATATATGTAAATTATTTGAAAATTTTACATAATAAAAGTTAAAATAAGCTTACAGCACCATTAAACAACGATCTTCAGCATGAGCCCTAAGACAGGGTTCCGTAGAATCAAGAATGAATCCCAGATGAGTAGATCAGAGAGCTAGGTGCCTAGTGTGGTAGCCAGAATTAATGACAAGCCCGCCCTATTACTGGGAGCCCATTCATTTATATCCAATATCAGATTTTCCAGACCCGGCTGAGAATGAGTAATGTTTACAGCTCGGTCAACGATCTCATTTCCAAGGATACCAGCACGAGAAAGGAGCCATTGTGGAATATTGAGCCAGTCCAGCGCCGATATGAGAAAGTAAAATCAAAGTATGTCTCCTATCAGCGCACAATGAGATACTGGTCTTTTAGTGGGAACAAGTGAGGATGGAGTCTAGAATAACATGTAGTTAAATAACCACTTGTTCAAATAAGAGTGACTTGCATATGGCAAAAGGTTCGCCTGGAGGGAACGTATATATGTTTAGTCTAACCCTCAGACTTGGCATAGGAATAACTCAGAAGAGAACAGCACAGGTAGACTGAGGAGTGTTATTTCATAATCCATCTGAAGTATACTTGGAGAGAGTTCCGGGGGTCAACGCCCCCGTGGCCCGGTCTGTGACAGGCCTAATGGTGGATCAGGGCCTGATCAACCAGGCTGTTACTGCTGGCCGCACGTAATCCAACGTACGAACCACAACCCAGCTGGTCAGGTACTGACTCTAGGTCACTTGTTCTATCTAGGCTGGAATATTGCTGCACTCTAACAGCACCTTTCAAGGCAGGTGAAATTGCCGACCTAGAAAATGTACAGAGAACTTTCACGGCGCGCATAACGGAGATAAAACACCTCAATTACTGGGAGCGCTTGAGGTTTCTAAACCTGTATTCCCTGGAACGCAGGAGGGAGAGATACATGATTATATACACCTGGAAAATCCTAGAGGGACTAGTACCGAACTTGCACACGAAAATCACTCACTACGAAAGGAAAAGACTTGGCAGACGATGCACCATCCCCCCAATGAAAAGCAGGGGTGTCACTAGCACGTTAAGAGACCATACAATAAGTGTCAGGGGCCCGAGACTGTTCAACTGCCTCCCAGCACACATAAGGGGGATTACCAACAGACCCCTGGCAGTCTTCAAGCTGGCACTGGACAAGCACCTAAAGTCAGTTCCTGATCAGCCGGGCTGTGGCTCGTACGTTGGTTTGCGTGCAGCCAGCAACAACAGCCTGGTTGATCAGGCGCTGATCCACCAGGAGGCCTGGTCACAGACCGGGCCGCGGGGGCGTTGACCCCCGAAACTCTCTCCAGGTAAACTCCAGGTGGCTGTCCAGCGCCTGCTTGAAGACAACCAGAGGTCTATTGGTAATCCCCCTAATGTATGCTGGGAGGCAGTTGAACAGTCTGTTTAACAGGAGTAGTTTAATGTACTTTATATTTATTTGCATTAGAGATTATGTTATATGATAACCCTAATATGTTAACAGCTTTATTTGTATAACTCGCAGATATTAAGTGATATGTCACCACAACCGTGGACTACTGCACACAAAAATGGGTGTATATTAGCAGCACTGTACCTTAAAATGGTATAAAATACCGACAGGTTGTTAGGTAAGACACATATGCAAGTTAGGTATCTTTATTTCGAAACTTTTCGCCTACACATTAGGCTTCTTCAGTCGAGTACAGAAAAGTTGATAGAAGCAGAAGAGACTTGAAGACGATGTAATCAGTCCATCACCCTTGTTTCAGACTATGAAACAATACTCTTCTCCAGACTGAGGGACTGACCACCTCAAAACTTCAAGGGTGATGGACTGATTACATCATCTTCAAGTCTCTTCTGCTTCTATCAACTTTTCTGTACTCGACTGAAGAAGCCTACTGTGTAGGCGAAACGTTTCGAAATAAAGATACCTAACTGTTGCATATGTGTCTTACCTAACAGCACTGTACCTGCATGAACGCTCACTAATATTAAATATACTAAAATATACAGGTCTTACCTGATATAAGTGTACTGAACACTTTTTTCTGCAGACGTAACAACCACGCCTGTTTTTCTCTCTTAATAAATTTTCACACACATCATCTTGGTTTTTGATCACTAGGCAGTTTATTATACTTTAAATGTGACTCACGATCAGATCTATTTTGCGACAACCAATAACCAATTTTCTATAAATTATTAAAATAATTTGTAAAAACCTCGCACTTTTAAACATATTTATCAGATGTGACTAACATGGCCGACTCAGAAACAAACTTCACATACCTTATACCTTTGATATACCTTTGAAGAGTTTCGAGAGTTTATCTGCTCTCTGAGCCCGGCCATGGCCCAGGCTCGTCTGGTGCTTGCCTGGTCAACCAGGCTGTTGATGCTGGAGGCCCGCTGCCCCACATGTCCATCACAGCCTGGTTGATCTGGCACCTGGTGAAGATACTTGTCACATGAAAACAATTTGAAAACGAGAGGAACAGAACTCAGGGCAGGTAGCAGCTTTTGTTAAGAAGCTGCATCATGACGGAGAGTCTGTGTGATGCTGTAATATTTGGACGCTACCGCCCACATGATGAATATAAGATGCATAATAATGATATTAAACTACCTCTTATGGTACTCTTAATAATATAGTCATTCTAGTCTACGAAGGTGAACTGCTAGTTTGCCTTCCGACCACCAAGGTACTGATATGCCAGTGCTGGTATAAGTTAAGATTGCTTACCTGCTGCTGATACTGTCGATTCTATGTATGAAACTTATACGACATATGCTCAGACTATGGGAAGCTAAATGGAGGAAGGAATTTCTCAAATTGTTGAACGGTGAGACTCGAACCCACGGCAAGTGAGTCCTGAAAGTCACAGGCCAGTGTGTTACTCACTGGTCCATACCAACCTGACAAGATTCGTCCAACTAGGTATATTTCTTTACACCATAGGGAGGTTAGTTTGGGCCCTACTGTGACCACAAATGCGGATTTTTACAGTAATTTCACACCAATGTGACGGACGTGCTCTAGCTCAGGTCCCCTCAAAACCACGAGTTTTAGACTCTTCCTGTCATGGGTTCGAGCCCCACCCGTTCTGTGAGTTTGCCAAAAAAAAATGCACTCTGGGTTAATAGGGAAACAGCTGATGCATTAAAAACATGGCTAATATTTACTTTATGGCTGGGTCTGTGCTCGGCCATTATTTGTTTTTTTTAATACAAGCAAACTTTTCATACCCCTATAAAATAATTGTTCCTTAGGTAAGTTTAGGTATATTCCAGGTAATATTTTGAGAGAGTATTAGCCATAATAATATGTTTAATTACATTAAGATTCTTCCAGTTTTGCACAAAATAGCTATCTCGGCACGACATATATATGTCATGCCGAATAGGTAAAACGAAAATTTGTGTATGCAAAATTTCGCAAAAAAAGTCATTCTGAACCTAACGAAAAATATATATAGTTCATTGTGTTTGTTTATTGTTAAATTATTGTAAATTTACCTAAAATATATTTAGTTGGATTAGGCTAAATTAAATTGCACTTGTTATAATAAGGTTAGGTAAGTTTTCTAAAGTTCTTTTGGTGCAAAACTATTAATTTTTACTTTAACATTAATGAAAAAAAACATCCTTAAACGTATAAGAGAAAATTTTAGAAAGGACTTAATTTTATATGAGTTATTGCTAATTGGCCAGTTTTACCTATTCGGCACGACATATATATATTACGGTATGTACAAAATATAATTAACTATATAGATTGTGCTATGTAATTACACTTGGTAAAAAAAAAAAGTTCAGGACATTTATTAATGAAAACGTTTCTCCACGAATGGCTTCTTAAACGTTTCCTTCAATATATATCTTGTACTGTACACAGGTGTCTTTTCCCACATCTTGTCTTATCACCATACAATTTTACTTACAATTACTTGATATAATAAGAAATTCCAGGTCAGGATAAAAATAAAGGCGTGAGTGAGGCGGCCATCAAGTCTTATCGACCACCACCTCTTAGTCATTTATCTTTGCTCTCATTTCTTGTGCTACATATCCTCTGCTGCAGACATTTCCACCATTCTTCTTGTGCAATAACCATGAGGTTCAGGGGTCACCTGTGGAAGGTGTGTGTCAATGTAAGCTCCTTTCTAATAAATAAGGTTAATAACCTTTGTTTTCAGTGAGTCTTTGACCTTGTACAGAGGTGACCAGACTTAAAATATACAGTATTTGAAATTTATTTATGTTCTTCATTTAAGATTTGTTTGGAATTATTGTATGGTATTTGTATTAAGTATATTATTATAGGCACATGATCGTTTGTGGATGGTTAGGATAACCCTATATTTTTTATAAAAATCTTCAATGAAGGTTTCTTGATGGCAAAGGGCTCTTGATCACAGGAATTAAATTTTAACTCCTCTTTCTTTAATAGTACCTGATAGCTTAAGTAAGTTTATTCAGGTATACACATATACAGTTATATATAGTATTATACATAGCAGTATATATGTAGAGAACCTAGGATAACACATTCCATTCCCCAGGTGTTGTATAAACCCTGTGGGTTTAGTGCTTCCATCTCTGTAATCATTTTAAAAATTTAAAATAGTTGATCAACTGCACATATTGGTCTAGTTGAAGTGTATTTAGGTATTGCAGTATATGTTAATAATTGTATTTTGATTTGAAAAAATAAGTTATTGTATATAGATAGATAAATAGATAGTTTATTAAGACATGATACATAGTTGTACAAGGAATTATAGTAGTTGGGTGTACATGCCAAAAGCCCCTTGTATGCAGAGCATTATGGGCAGGCTTAAAATTAACTAAGATTAACTTCAAATTAACCTAAGTCATCAAAATGTTTAATGTGATATTTAATAATGACCTAACCTAGGATATCATTAATAGTGAACAGAGTAGTAAATAATGAAAAGCAAATGCCAGGTTAAAGTTCCTCTGTAGACAGGCACTGTGCCTTCCTACTGAGGCTTGAAGTACCCTATGTCTAGTTCTTATACAATGTATAAGTGGCTTTGGCATGCTGCTCTTACCTGTATTTTTTGTACCTCTGTTTGTATGCTAAAATTTCTAAATAAATAAATAAATAAATGTCATGTAGATTATTCTTGTTCTTCAACAACAACAACAAAACAATAGGCTAAAAATCACCCAGGACAAAATAGTGAGATTAATCCTGGACCTGAGTCCAAGAGAGCATGTTGGCCAAGATGAATTACAACTAAATAGGTTGAATGATGCAGATAGCATTCAGCTGATGAAATTAAATCATGTTTATAAAATTGCTCACAAGTAATGTACGGAATATCTTTCAGCAAATTTTGTCTAGGATAGGAACCAAAACCAGTGTGGTACTAGAGAAAGTGAACACAGTTTTGTAGTACCTACAGGTGGTGATCCGGCTTCAAATACCATGTATTATACAGTAATAAAGGAATTGAAAAGATTGCCTGAACATGTCAAACCTAGTCTTAGCATGAACCAGTTCAAGAAGAGAGCTAAAAATGTTCCTAACAAATGAAGCTACAGAAAGGAAGAAAAGTGATTTTTATGTATATAGTTAACATTTGTGTACCTGTTACATTTGATTTATCCTAGATAATTTATCTTGTGTATGATAATTGTACTAGTGTGTATCTGTGCCTAAATAAACTAACTTACTAAGCTGTTTTCTTTACTTAATGTTTATGTAAATTACTCAGTTCACTTTATTTGTATTGCACCTCCTTTTATTGTAACTGATTTACATGCCGTTGAGTTACTTAGGTGTTTTAATTTTTATGGTTATAATCATGACTGATTTCAACTGAATCTAATGACTAAGCAACTAATTATAAGATATTACAAGGACTGCAATGGAAATAAATAAGTAACTTTTTTGGGGGGGTTATCCCAAGTATTTTACACATATGTTACTATGCATGACAAGTGTAACTGTAAAACTTGTTTGATTGTACTTATGTGTAATTACACCTAAATTAACTTATTGACTTGCTAATGCCAGTGATCTCACTGACATTACCAAGTTGCCAACTTGGGAGGAAAAGTTCTGACATTATGAGCAACTGAATAAATGGAAATGTGTATAGATAGGATAAGCACTTGAGCATATGTACACTATTTCTCGTGTCATGACACTTTAAGAATTTGTTAATATCATTAGTGTTTCTAACAGCATATGTATGTCATTCAAGTTATAGTGATAAAATACATAATATCCATAATACTGTATTTTCAGGGATCTACATTCCCCAGGCTGGTTTATTCCACAAGCTCATCCCATTGCCAAAAATGTTTTTCAATGCTCAGATTCCCACTTCCATCCACATACCCTAGGTAATTTACACACACGTTACTATGCAAGAAAATTGTAATTACCCAAAACTTGTGTATTTAAATTTATGTGTAAATGTACCCAAATTAACTTATTGTTGAAAGGACTGAATAATTTTATATTTAACCCTTAAACTGTCCAAACGTAGATCTATGTTCACGTGCGTAGCGCTGTGACGTTGATTTTCCCCATTTGAAAGCATGTAAAAAAAGTAGATCTACGTTTGGAGCCCCCCGCACATGGACGCAGATCTACGTTTGGACACTTTAACCTGTAAATGGTCCAAACGTATATATACGTTTTTTCAACATTTGAAAGTATGTAAAAAAAGTAGATCTTCTTTTTGTTTTTCTACATTTGAAAATGTGTTAAAAACTTTGATCTACTTTTTTTTTGTTATATGTGAAAATATGTAAAAAAGCTTAGATCTACTTTTGTAGCACTACACATGTGAACGTAAATCTGCTTGGACCGTTTACGGGTTAAGGGTTAAATCCTAACTTTTAATTCCTTCCTTAGCTTATCCAATTACTGTACATACCTTCTACTACCAGAAAAAAAATATTTTTTGGGGGTCCCCAAGTCAATTTTTTTAAACAGATTTCATAAACGAGCTATTTATTATCTAAAGGATCTTTTACAGTACTGTACTCATTCCTCAATTTTGGTGATTTTTTCAGATGACTTTGAAATTGTAAATTACTTCGCCACCAAAGAAGCCATAGCAAGCAGTTAGATATAAGATGGAGGGAAGTTGTGACTCTCAGAACCCACTGTTTTCCCGTGATATGTCCAACACCGTTCATGCTAATGTTAATCATGCGCTGGAGCTTGATGAATCTCAGGACATCAGTGAGCCCTCGTCATTGAACACAGGTTAGTGATTCGTATTTATTTTCAACAGAGCATTTTTTATCGCTTATCATTGACATGTCTAAAAAATTATCAATTAGTCTTGTTGCTTTATTATCTATTAGATGAAAGTTTGTTAGGTCATTAAGGATTGTAAGATTTTTTTATTGAGCTTTACAAATGCAGTAAGTTTTAGTTTTAATTTTTCTTGCTGTGTTTAGATTAATTCATTATTGTCTTAAAAATTTATATTATATTTGACTTAGTGTACTTGTAATATTAAAAGCTGATGCATATACATTGCACAAGGTATAAACTGAATATTATTTAAACTTTCTGAAATACCTGTACTCAGGTTCATACACTAGATTATCAGTAGCTTGTTTTTTTAATTGTACATTACCCAGTATGTACTGAACAATAAAAAAAAATGATTGAATAGTGAAGGAACACTTGTATCTTCAGGAGATAGTGATATTATTATTGCAAGAATAAACATACTCAGTGATATATGAAAGTAGGCATTGCTTGCAAAATTGTAAATGGTAGTGGTGTAATAAATTAGTGTGATAGGTATGCACATGTTATAGCAGATTAAAGATGTTGATCAGATATATTTTCACTCATTTTTATGATTTGAATGATGAATTTGTAGTTTAGTACTGTGGTAGGAATGTAGTGAGTCAGAGTTTTCCCCTTAAAATATTGTTGTCATTATTTGATTAATAGCTCCATGACCTTGCCATCTATCTCCAGTTAATGAACTTCACTGAGTCTTGGCCTCCAGTGCCCTATCACACCTGTACTTTTAAAATTATGTATGGTATTTGCCTCCACTTCTAAATCTGGATTGCTCTACTTGTTCCTTATTCTCTGCCTTATTTGTTCTAGTATCTTTGATAATTCATTTGTTCGTAAGTCTGCCTGAAATGCACCACATGCTAGTGGTTTTCTTTAGTGCCTAACAATATTTTATTACATGTAAACTACATTACCTGTATACTGCAGAAATGAAATAAATTAGTTGTATTTTGCATAGTTCAATACTTCCTCCATCACGGTGCCCCGTGGCCTGGTGGCAAATGTTCTCACTTCACACGGTGAGGGTCCAGGTTCGATTCCTGGTGAAGGGGTGGAAACATCAGTCGTGTTTCCTTACACTGGTTGTCTATGTTCACCCATCAGTAAAATGGGTACCTGAGTGTTAGACGACTGGTCTGGGTCGCATCCTGGGACGAAACTGGCCTAATTTACCTGAAGTGCTCTGCATAACAAGGGGCTTTCTATATAGTAGTATGTCATTGATATCAGCTAGGCCTGTATACCTTGTACATGTACTTATACTAAATAAAGAAATTATTATTATTATTATTCTTTCTTCTTTCAACACACCGGCCGTATCCCACCGAGGCAGGGTGGCCCAAAAGGAAAAACGAAAGTTTCTCCTTTTACATTTAGTAATATATACAGGAGAAGAGGTTACTAGCCCCTTGCTCCCGGCATTTTAGTCGCCTCTTACAACACGCATGGCTTACGGAGGAAGAATTCTGTTCCACTTCCCCATGGAGATAAGAGGAAATAAACAAGAATAAGAACTAGAAAGAAAATAGAAGAAAACCCAGAGGGGTGTGTATATATGTGCTTGTACATGTATGTGTAGTGTGACCTAAATGTAAGTAGAAGTAGCAAGACGTACCTGAAATCTTGCATGTTCATGAGACAGAAAAAAGGACACCAGCAATCCTACCATCATGTAAAACAATTACAGGCTTTCGTTTTACACTCACTTGGCAGGACGGTAGTACCTCCCTGGGCGGTTGCTGTCTACCAACCTACTACCTTTTACCAACCTACTACCTTTTATTATTATTATTATTATTATTAATGTTTCACAACAACCTTCCTTCACTTGATGTTTGGGCATCTTGCATGTGTTACCTGATAAACACCCTTACTGCCTGCAAACATGTTCTCTCTGCTTTTACTATATCTCAACTGCCTCCTCTTTGTGTCTCCTTACACTCTTCCCTCCTACGTACACTTCTGCTCTGGTTGGTAGGCAAAATTCTGACAAATGTGGTAATACAAAGATGGTTATAAGAGAATAAGCATTTTTTAAGCAAAATTTTTCTTAATGGAGAGCTTTCTGAAATGGCTTGAAGCTAATCTTTGAGCAGAATGTTGTCAGTTCTGTCTTTATATTACTTCACTCCTGTTCTTCTCTGCTTTGATCATAACTCATCTGTTTCCCTTTCCATTCATCCAATTTGTGTATTTTATTAACCACATTAACTGTTTTCTTGAATGAAAATCAGTTTTGTTATTATTACTTAGTCATTCTGTTTGCCACCATCAAACAGACCTCAGTGGAAATAAGTCACTCTGTCTGACTTTCTTGGGTTATACTAGTTAATATACACTATGTATGATTATTGTACTTGTGTATACCTGTACCTAAATAAACTTTCTTACTATTTACAGTACAGTACTATATAAAATATTTTGTTAATAAAAGTTCTGATAATTTAATAATTCTTTTCAGTTCCTGTTGCTGTCGACACTGAGCCGTCCCACACACCTGGGCCACACGTGCCTGATGTCCCTTTGTCATCTCCAGTGCATAATGTTGAGGAAGACTCCCAAGTGCAGAATAATGTAACAGAGAAAGGTGATAATTATTACAATGATTTTATATGTGCATTTATATAATGTTTGCTATAGTTGTGATATTTTTTTTATATTTTAAAACAGTTGGTCGATGTAGTACTATACTATGTAGTACTATAATGCATGTTTTTTTCTTAAGTGTGGACTCTACACTACTATTACTTTACTTTAGCATTTTGTAATCCATGTACAGTGGACCCCTGGTTAACGATATTTTTTCATTCCAGAAGTATGTTCAGGTGCCAGTACTGACCGAATTTGTTCCCATACGGAATATTGTGAAGTAGATTAGTCCATTTCAGACCCCCAAACATACACGTACAAACGCACTTACATAAATACACTTACATAATTGGTCGCATTGGGAGGTGATCGTTAAGCGGGGGTCCACTGTATCTGAAGACTATTTTGAATTTTGCTAGTGCTGCATGCGAGTCTTTCACTATTAAGTTAATGTGATCTAAATGTAAAAAAAAAAAAACTGATCTATAACAGCACTTTCTACTAAATTCTTCTTGTAAACATTTTCATATATACATGTATAGTTTATTACTTTTAGTATCGAGGCATGTTCTGAGCCTTTTGTATACCATTTGATTTTGGTGGTTAGTAGTAGATACAAAAGGAGTGCTACGCTTGTGGTCCTTTCAGGAAATAATTCAACCAATGTTTTGTACATGGAATCAAGGCTTACCTGAAATAAAATAATTTTTCCCATTAAAGCCCTTCTGGGCAGTGCTTCTGTCCACCAAACTGATTCATTTTTACTGGTACCCCAAAATTATGATAATTGTTCTCATGTGCCCTCTTGATTTCTATTTTGAAGCCCTTTGATCAAGGAGTCACTGCTGCCTTTTAAAGATATTATACAATGTGAACTGCCATAATTTTACTAGCATTAATGGTGATCAAGATGTAGATTTGGAAAATAGGGAATTATAACAAATATTTTAATATTTTATTACTGAGCAATAAAATCTTGTATCTTAAACAACTGCAGCTTTTTATGGTGATTATTGTGTACAGGTGAGGGATCAGATACTAAGCCTGCATCTGTTAATGTTGGAGATGGCACTTCTGTGACCCAAAGCAGTTCTACAGCTGCAGGACCTCGCATGAGCCACAGTCGAGGAGCCAGTCAGATCTCATCATGTGAAGCATCTGTTGGCCGTATGTCTAGTATGTAGATTTCTAGTTTCATTTGGTTCCCTGTAAGTTATGAGTATGACCTTGAGATGAAATAGATAAAAGTGAGATCACTGATAAGACTGTCATACCGGTTCCCATTTGTTCACCACATTGCTGTGTTAGTTGTCAAAAGAAAGCTTGGTGCTGTACTAGGCTTAAGTAGACCTGTGTGAAGTATATCAGTATCAACTCAGAGGTTTGGTTTAGTCATTACTTTTAGTATTCCATTCTAGTAAATTCAGTACTGTCTTTAACATGATTGGTATAATATATATCTTCCCAGAGAATTGGATTGTGTAGTTTTTTATTATATTAGCAATCTCCCTTTAAAGGAGGGTGACCCACAAAAGAAAATGTCTATCATCATTCATTCAATAACTCCATTGCTAGAAATGCACAGGCATCACACTTGAAATCACCCTACTGACTACAAAATTCCCATCACTCCTTCAGAGCACAGGCACTGTATATCCCACCTAAGTCCAGATAAGCTGGTCTCACTAAATCTCTTGATGTGCAATCAACGTTAAATATTAATACATATAGATATTCTCTTATTGTGGAATCTTTTCACATTTTCATTTAACAGTAGTTAATGTTTAACCTTCCCTGATAAAGGTTGCTACTGTAGGCAAAATTGTGAGGTAGGTAGATGTTAAACAAAATATATTTTCTCTGTTACAGAACACTGTTCAGCATTGATAACTAAATACTGATCAACTTCTCCATTATGGAACTCTCAGTATGCTATTGTTATTTTCACTCAGTAATTGATATTATATATAATTCTGGAAATGGTATTGTTGCTTCCCTTATCTCTATTTTTTTAACACACTGGCCATCTCCCACTTAATTGGTAGTGCAGGCACTGTACATTCCAACTCCAGGACTCAAGTCTGGCTAACCGGTTTCCCTTAATTCCTTCACACTCCACTGTTCACACTCCAACAGCATGTCAGGTCATATAAAACATTTCTCATATCTAACATGCTCACACATGCCTGCTGGATGTCCAAGTATACAAAACCTCCTTTACTTTCCCCTTCTCTCCAAGCATTCCTAGGGTGACCCCCCCCTTACCCCCACCTTCCTTTCACCACAGATTTATACATCCTTCAAGTTATCCTATTTTACTCCATTCTCTCTTAATGTCCAAACAACCTCAGTAACCCCTCCTCAACCTCTGGATAATACTTTTGGTAACCCCACACCTCCTAATCTCCAAACTACAAATTCTCTGCACAATATTTAGACATTTTAAATAATGGAATTTACAGGCAAAGAGCTGTTATCCTACCTCCATGCATTTCAAATCCTGGCCCCTCTCCAAGGTATACTAACCCTGGATATGACCCACACCATTTTCCTGCAACAGTCGCCTTATACCACTGTACCTACTTACTGCTTAGTGAACAGGGGCAACAAGTGTGAGGAAATGTACCTTCTATCCATACTGGGACTCAAACCATGGACCTCTCAGTACATGAGCTACCGTACCATACTTTGCAATACATACCTTGTCAAGGCCTCCTCACAGAATTGCCTTTTTAACCAGAATAAAATGTTCAGAGATAGTTTTAGGAGTTTTCCTCCTCATTACCTGTTTACCAAATACTTATAGGCCGGGACTTGTGTCACAGTCGTGGAGCCAGCACAGATGGGTCGTTAATGGATGCTTATGGATCTTCAGCTACAGACAGCCGCAGAGGAACTTACAGTGAAGCTGGAACACTGCCTATTGGTAATATTGCTTAAAATTTTGGGGAAATCTTAAGATTATTTATTGTAGAAAGAAATGTACAATAAAAAGGCTAATGAGAGTTTTAACTGTCAGATAGAATTAGTAAGTGATCTAAACGAAATTTTGCCAGAAAATATTAGTCAATTTAGAATATGTTTTACTGTGTCAGTTTTAATTAATAGCTATCCAGTAGGTAGAAACTGCCTCACTTATGTAGTAGATCAATATGTTGAATTTGTTTTGCTTCTGTTTTACATCTTCCAAATATTTTTTAATGCATGAAGGCAGTTTTAATATTTAGGGAGATTATACATAAGTTATCCTCCCAAAAATGGAAAGTTACTAGAGAAAACATCAGTTTTTCCAGCAGGGTGACCTAAAAAAGAAAAAAATTTGACCATCACTTCCCTAAATGTCTATCCAGATACAGTATACTAAAATTTTATATTATGCTATAATTTGTTTCCTGTCAGGTTCAACAATAATAGAAGAAAACCCTCAAGGCATGGACAAGGCACCTGACGAGAAGAAGCTCTCTAACAGTGAGGATGCTGATACAAAATATTCTCACAAGCTGATCTCATCATGTTATTGTTGCAAGTCCTTCTTAAGGAGCCATCATGAACTACCAGAGCATCCAACAGTTTCGGAGCTCATGAAGTATTCCTTCACTTGCCCTCCCCATGGAAAAGTAAGTCTGTATGTTAATTGCTTTTGATCACAGCTGCAGGGAAGGTTAATGGCAGAGGCATATATTTTTTGCTAGAAAAAGACACTTAACGTACATTACAGGACATTTATTAGAGGAAACGTTTCACCACAAGTGGCTTCTTGAGTCCTAAGGATTGAAGAAGCCACTCATGGCAAAACATTCAGTCCTAAGGACTGAGTAAGCCACTCATGGCAAAACATTCAGTCCTAAGGACTGAAGAAGTCACTCATGGCAAAATGTTTCCTCTAATAAATGTCCTGAACTGTACATAAGTGTCTTTTTCCACATCTTGTCAGTATCACCATACCATTTTTCATATTTTTTTTGTTATTGTTTGTTCAGTAGTTCTTTGCTTAGCTACTGTTCACTTAGTGTAATTTTGTTTATAAATGAAGCATATATTAGAAAATCATTTAGTTTGAAGCAACTCTCATTTCTAACCTCAAAAAAGTGAAAATAAAACTTTCAAATTTTATGACCAATTGAAAAAATAAACCCACAAAACATGAGCCATATCATAAAAAAAATTTAATATAATGAGAAAGAAATCATCTTTCAACAAATCGGCTGTATCCCGCTGAAGCGGGATGGCCCAAAAAGAAAAATGAAAGTTTCTCTGTTTAACTTTAGTAATGTATACAGGAAAAGGGGTTACTAGTATGTTAGTTACCTCTTACAACACACATGTCTTATGGAGGAAGAATTCAGTGCCACTTCCCCATGGAGATGAGAGAAAATAAACAAGAACTAGTAAGAAAATAGAAGAAAACCCATAGGGGTGTGTATGTATATGTATATGCTTGTTCATGCAAGTGTAGTGTAACCTGAGTGTAAGTAGAAGTAGCAAGATGTACCTGAAATCTTGCATGTTTATGAGACAGAAAAAAGATACCAGAACTCAACTAGGGATGCCAAGCCCATGATGACACTCTTCAGGTTACTTGTTCTATCTAGGCTGGAATATTGCTGCACACTAACAGCACTTTTCAAGGCAGATGAAATTGCTGATCTAGAAAATGTACAGAGAACCTTTGTGACACATGAAAATCACTCCCTATGAAAGCAAAAGACTCGGCAGACGATGCAACATCCCCCCAATGAAAAGAAGGGGTGCCACTAGCACGAAAAGAGACAACACAATAAGTGTTGGACCCAAGACTGTTCAGTGCCTCCCAGCATACATAAGGGGGATTACCAATAGACCCCTGGCTATCTGCAAGAAGGCACTGGACAGGCACCTAAAGTCAGTACCTGACCAGCCAAGCTGTGGTTCGTACGTTGGGTTGTGTGTGCCCAACAGTAACAGCCTGGTTGATCAGGCCCTGATCCACCATAAGGCCTGGTCACAGACTGGGCCGTGGGGGCGTTGACCATTGAAACCCTCTCCAGGTATACTCCTACCATTATGTAAAGCAATTACAGGCTTCTGTTTTACACTCACTTGGCAGGATGGTAGTACCTCCCTGGGTGGTTGCTGTCTATCAACCTACTATCTACATGAGAAAGAATTTTTTTTTTTTTTAACATGTCAGACATTTCCCACCGAGGCAGGGACACCCAAACAGAAAGAAAAACCCAAACAGAAAGAAAAAACTTCCATCCTCATTCAACACTTTCACCATCACTCGTACATAATCACTGTCTTTGCAGAGGCACTCGGATATGACAGTTTAGAAGTCCCTCCAAACTGCCAATATCCCAAACACTTCCTTTAAAGTGTAGGCATTGTACTATAATAATAAAAAAATACAATCTTTTTTTACAAACAAATCAAACAAATATTTACAAAAAAAAAAACTTATTTTTGGCATAAAATAGCAAATAGTACTGTAAATTAAATCATAAATAGTATTAACTTCCCTGTATTTTGTACTGTTTGCTTAATCATATGAATTCCATATTTCCTGCCCATTGGCTCCTATTTGATACTTTATCAACACTTAGATTTGATGGGAAACATGCACTATAGTTTGTTTTCAGACACACCTCTGAGAATAATGTCGGCATCTATGAATAATTTTTGTATAGAATTCGCTGAAAAAAAACTCTGGAAAATATCTAGGTCACTAAAGGAAAATTAATGTCTGATATTATCCACTTATACTGAAGGACTGGTTGTGTGTTGCATTTCAGAGGATCATTTGAATTGTAATAAGTGCACTTCTGGAAAGACAGCTAGAAAATGAGTGATGGTGAATGCATTTACATCTATGGGTTACCCATCCTTGGAGAGAAATGGCCAGTGTGGTTAAATATTTTTATTGGTGTTGATATATAAAGTGGCACAGACATGTGTGAGAAGGATTAGTGTCATGTTATGTCTCCAGTGACTTGCTGACTTGGTTGTAAAAGCATATAATGACTTCAGTTAGAATGCTTAATAACACATGTCTTGGAGTGTGAGCAAGGTAACTTTCATGAAGGTATTCGGGGAAACTGGTTAGCTGGACTCGAGTCCAGGAGGTGGGAAGTACAGTGCCTACACTCTGAAGGAGGGATGGGGATATTTGCGGTTTTAAATTGTTGTATCAGTGCCCCTCTAGCAAGACAGTGATGGAAAAAGCATTTCTTCTTTTTTGGGTCATCCTACATTGGTGGGAGACAGCTAGTTTTGTTACAATAACCAAAGGACAGTTTTTAGAAACCATATTAAAGTTTCCTAAAACTGCACTGTGTCATTTTGACATACAATTTGTTGATAATCACGTACCATTTACTGTCATGCTACAGGTTTAGCTTGCTTAGCTCATTGTGATACTCATACTTGTGACATACCGTGCACTGGCTTTGAAAGTCTGGCCGTGGGTCAGAGTTCATTGTTGACCACCTGGCCAACCAGGGTCTTCCTGCCAGCACCCTACAGGACTAAATTGCCCAGTAGCAAGAGGAGAAGCAGGCAGACTAGCAGCAGGAAGAGAATCTGCTTGTATGAGAAATCATAGTCTGCATAACTTTGACAAAATTGCAGCTGATTTGCTTAAATCTCATGCTGACTTTAATAGAGTCCCCAAGCTAAAGTGGGGATTTGAACAACTTGCACTGCCATATCATGAGCTGTATGCCATAGTACAGACACATTACCGAATACTTTGTCCTACAAACACAATTACCAGCAGCTTAATGCACTTTCCCCAAAATGCATAGAAGTACAATCTCCACCTTGGCCCAATAGGTAGACATTTCTGTTACAAATCTATGTCTGGTTTTGAGGGTTTTTTACCCTTTCAGTCAAGCTGAAAGTCAGGGCCAGGTTTTCTTGTTGACTGCCTGGCCAACCAAGCTATTGCTGCTAGTGGCCTGGCACTTACAGGAGGTGGTGATCCTGTTTCCTCTTGAGAACTTCTACCTTTGTTCTAGCAGTGTTTCTGGTACAGGTCCGCCATCACAAATCCGGCAATCAGTTATTTGGTTCCTACAGTTATTTGGCACTGATTTCAGCTAGCATAAGTTCAAATTTCCAGGGTCGCCACACCAACCTGCTGCTACTGTTTGGTGGCGCTACTTGTTGCATAAGTCATTCCAATTTCTTTTTCTCCACTTATTGTTATAACCTGCTTGCTTTTAGCCCTAGCCATACCTGGAGTATACTTGGAGAGAGTTCCGGGGATCAATGCTCCCGCGGCCTGGTCTGTGACCAGGCCTCATGGCCTCATGGTTCCAACAAATAAAAGAAATGCTTCTCATTGTGTAAAGCACATACACAGTACATTGTCCATAAAAGGTGGCTTTCAAGCCACTGTCTGTTGCCATGAGCTCAGTCTGGTGATGCAGGGAAATATGCTTTATTATTACGCTAATATCAGCACTGCGGCTTATTTACCTATCACAGTTGATCTAATATGACATAAACAATATAAATAACAAAAACATTGTAAATTTTCCAGAATGAATAATATTTGGCATAATACCGAGCTGTTCGACGGAGGTATGAAGAGGATATGGGATACAAGTACCATCCTCCTATTCGTCTTGGTGGCTTACATTAGAGAAAATGGAGTATAGCACAGGGCTAACTGTGATATACACTCATAATGCACCTTAAAACTGAAGCAAAAAAGCTATTTTCTCTACATAGATTATCATACATAGCAGCATATGTGTAGAGAACCTAGAATAATCCAAAAAAGTCACACAATGACTTATTTCTAGTACCTGGCTTGGGCTTGCCATATATGATTTTTGGTAAATATTTTTTTTTCTCTCAGTTGTTTGTTGGGCTATCTTATTGAAACTTGGGCAATGTATGATGGAAAGATGCTTTGTAAAGTACACCAAAAATGAAAGAAATTGGACCATACATAACAGAGTTCACTTCTCAGCCATTAGCTGCCTCTTAAGGGGGGCCTGGAGCCGTGATTAATGAACAGAGTGGTGTGCCACTTTCAGAAACTAGTTTTTAATCTCCAGGAGGAGTTGCAGTATACCCATTGGATGGCACATTTGCTGTACACCTTCAAGATTTTCGTATGTATTCAGACAAAAACAGAGCTGGGGAAGTTGTTCAAGATCACACAAAAGTTGTGTAATTTCATTGTTTCAGGATTGCTGAAAGCTACAACAAAATATGGCTTTCCAATCTTGAAGCTGCTACTTTTCTAATGAAGGATAGGTTTATTCACAAGCTGCAAAACCATTCTACTGTTGACAAAAGCCATTGCAGCCAATGGGAAACAAAAGTTTCTCAATACTCGTAAAGTTAAATATATTTTCTGAATGCACATTTGGTATGACTAAATCATAATCAACTCCCATAGAAAATTAGAACATAAGAAAGAACACTGCAGCAAGCCTGCTGGCCCATGGGAGGCAGTTCCAAGTCACCTCCCGGCTTAAACCAATGACCCACCTAGTCAGGTCAGCACACATCCACTTAAGGAAGGGGCATGGCATCAGACCTAGTAGCACAAGCTAGTCAGGTCCAACTCACACCCACCCACACCCACTTATGTATTTATCTAGCCTATTTTGAAAACTACACAAAATTTTGACTTCTATGACAGTACTTAAGAGTTTTTTCCATTCATCTACAACTCTATTACCAAACCAGTGCATTCCTATAACTTTCCTGAGTCAGAATTTTTCCAACTTAAAACCATTGCTGCGAGTCCTGTTTTGGCTGGATATTTTTAGCACCCTATTTATATTCCTTTTATTCCTGTTTTCCATTTATACACCTCGATCATATCACCCCTAATTCTACGCCTTTCTAGAGAATGCATATTCAGGACCCTAAGTCTATCCTCATAGGGAAGATTTCTGATATATGGGATCAGCTTTGTCATCCTCCTTTGTATGTTTTCCAGTGCATTTATATCCATTCTGTAATACGGTGACCAGAACTGCGCAGCATAATCTAAATGAGGCCTAACCAAAGATATATAGAGTTGAAGAACAACCTGAGGACTCCTATTATTTATGCTCCTTGATATGAAGCCAAGGATTCTGTTCGCTTTATTGCGAATAATTATGCAATGTTATCTTGGTTTTAGATTACTGCTAACCAGAACTCCCAAATCCTTTTTGCAGTCAGTAATATTAAGATCTACATTATTTGGCTTATATGTGCCATGGTTATTTTCTTGTCCAGTGTTTAGAACATTGCATTTGTCTATATTAAATTGCAAATTAGTAACATATCTTGTCCCACTGTATTTCAGTTGTAACTAAGTAGCCTCCTGTATCTTCACCATCTCTATTCATTCACTCCACAAAACCGAAGATCACTGAATCAGTTTGAAGTAATAAGTCATACTTTTTAAAACTACCATTTGTTTACTAGCTACCTCTCTTATTGTGCACATTAGGATTAGTTTACCCAAAATGTTTGTTTTTTTTTTACATGTAAACTACATTATTCATACTGCATAAAGAAATAAAATTTGTATTTTTTTTTATTATTAACACACTGGCCGATTCCCACCAAGGCAGGGTGGCCCGAAAAAGAAAAACTCACCATCATTCACTCCATCACTGTCTTGCCAGAAGGGTGTTTTACACTACAGTTTTTAAACTGCAACATTAACACCCCTCCTTCAGAGTGCAGGCACTGTACTTCCCATCTCCAAGTCCTTGTAAGGGTGGTGGGGGGAGGCAAGAAATAGAAATTGTTTAATTATGTTCACTGGAGAATGGGAGGTAATCAGTTTTGATGAAAGTAAACTGAGGGCAGCTGAAGCTTCGTTTCTGCCAATGAGGGGCTCTTGATCCAAGGAAGCAGACCTATCCTTCCCTTCCTTGGGTCATATCTGGTTGCCACCCATTCCCTTTGTGCTCTATAACCCCAGTGGGTTTAGTGCTTTTCCCTTTCATCAGCAGCAAGACCTCCTTGAAGGAGGGAATACAGTGGCAATGGAGGAAATCTGGAGCTGCAGGAGGCTGAATACCTTTTTTATTAACAGAGTAAACTGTTCTTGTTTATGTGAATTACTAAACCCTTATGGGTCACTCAGTGCAAGAGGTGGAGGTTCATTCTTTCATTTGCTGATTGCAAGATCTAAATGCTACTCATGCAGCCAGACTTTTAGTCAACTGGTAAGTCAGTGGAAATCCTGTCATGTGATCAGGAGTTTCACTCACCCATGTCTTGAGAAACTTTGACATAAAATCTCTCTTCTCCCCCGCCTCACCCAACTTTCCTCCCCAACCTATCACTTTCCCCTGCACATGCAAAACTTTCCACCTCTCTTCCACAAAACTATTTTCCTCTCACCATTAAGCTTTTTTCCTCGCCAAACTCTAGCCTCCCTCTTGCTCCCACCAGGCTTGTCTTATTCACCTAAGCTCTGTTGATAACTTCTTCCTTTCCCTCCCACCACAACCATTAATGTCAACCAATTTTAAAACCTTCACCACAAAGATGATCCCATGTATCAGGAATCTTTCCTATGAGGATAGACTAAGGGCCCTGAATTTGCACTCTCTCGAAAGGCGTAGAATTAGGGGGGGATATGATCGAGGTGTATAAATGGAAAACAGGAATAAATAAAGGGGATTTGAATAGCATGCTGAAAATTTCCTGCCAAGACAAGACTCTCAGCAAGGGTTTCAAGTTGGAAAAATTCAGATTCAGGAAGGATATAGGAAAGCACTGGTTTGGTAATAGAGTTGTGGATGAGTGGAACAAACCCCCTAGTACAGTTATTGAGGCTAAAACGTTGTGTAGCTTTAAAAATGGGTTAGATAAATACGTGAGTGGGTGTGGGTGGGTGGGAGTTGGACCTGACTAGCTTGTGCTTCTAGGTCTGATGCAGCACTCCTTCCTTAAGTGGAAGTGACCTGATTAGGTGGGTCATTGGGCTAATCCGGGAGGGAAGACATGGACCTGCTTCGCATGGGTCAGTAGGCCTGCTGCAATGTTCCTTCTTTCTTATGTTTCTCGATATCTCTCCACTTAAGAATTTTCTCTTATTTTTCAACCAAAACCTTTCTGTACCACTTTTCCTATTCCCCACCACTTGCTGTTAATCCCTCACCACTTGTTCTTAATCCCCCACCACTTGCTCTTAATCCCCAACCACTTGCTCTTAATCCCCCACCACTTGCTCTTAATCCCCCACCACTTGCTCTTAATCCCCCACCACTTGCTCTTAATCTCCCACCACTTGCTCTTAATCCCCCATCACCACTTGCTCTTAATCCCCCACCACTTGCTCTTAATCCCCCACCACTTGCTCTTAATCCCCCACCACTTGCTCTTAATCCTCCACCACTTGCTCTTAACCCCCCACCACTTGCTCTTAATCCCCCACCACTTGCTCGTAATCCCCCACCACTTGCTCTTAATCCCCCACCACTTGCTCTTAATCCCCTGCCACTTGCTCTTAACCCCCCGCCACTTGCTCTTAATCCCCTGCCACTTGCTCTTAATCCCCCACCACTTGCTCTTAACCCCCACCACTTGTTCTTAATCCCCCACCACTTGCTCTTAATCCCCCACCACTTGCTCTTAATCCCCAGCCACTTGCTCTTAATCCCCAGCCACTTGCTCTTAATCCCCTGCCACTTGCTCTTAATCCCCTGCCACTTGCTCTTAATCCCCTGCCACTTGCTCTTAATCCCCCACCACTTGCTCTTAATTCCCCCGCCACTTGCTCTTAATTCCCCCGCCACTTGCTCTTAACCCCCCGCCACTTGCTCTTAACCCCCCGCTACTTGCTCTTAATCCCCGACCAATTGCTCTTAATCCCCCACCACTTGCTCTTAATCCCCCACCGCTTGCTCTTAATCCCCCACCACTTGCTCTTAATCCCCCACCACTTGCTCTTAATCCCCACCACTTGCTCTTAATCCCCCACCACTTGCTCTTAATCCCCACCACTTGCTTTTAATCCCCCGCCACTTGCTCTTAATCCCCCACCACTTGCTCTCCAACTACTCTTTCTTAATGTGCCCATACCCTTATTTCCCCATCACTTTCCCCAGTTCCCCCATCACCTTAATCCATTATTCTTGATTCTTGCCCCCATTCCCCAACCGCTTTCCCTCGTCCTACCACTCACTTGACCTGCTTTACCCCTCCTTCCCCAACAGATACTATCCCCCACCAAATCCCTCCCTTTCCCCCTACTACTTGTCCCCACTCTACTTCCACACCAGAGACCTTTCCTCCCTCCATCTACTTTCCCTTTCAACTTTACCAAACACTTCTCCCTGTCGTCCTCACATCAATAATAATAATAATTTATTATCATTCCTGATGATTATTGTAGCAGTATTGCTTTATTGGTGATGTATTATTATTAGTAGTACTATATTATTATTATTATTAGTAGTAGTAGTAGTACTATATTATTATTATTATTATTATTATTATTATTATTATTATTATTATTATTATTACTGGTAAGCACTAAGAGCGAAGGGGCCATCGGGAGGTAGTCAGGTTTGATCCAGAGAAGAGTTGCGCCAGTTCATTGGATTAAGTCTTTCACCACATTCTTCCTTTAACAAAATTTTCTCCTCTTAAAACTTTCTTCACTCAACAAATCTTTCTCCCCTCAGTAAAACTTTCCCCTCTTCCCTTCGTCACAATAATCTTTTTTTCGTCTAATCAGGGGCGGTGCCTTGATGCTAGCGAAGGGCTCTTGATCCAAGGAACGGGAGCTGTCCCCTTGGGACTTGATCATCGCCTTTTATCCTACCGTTTCCACCTAAATATAATAATTAATAATAAAATTATAATGTTTTAAGGGCTACGACGGCTTGTGCATATTATTATTATTATTATTATTATTATTAAGGGGAAGCGCTAAACCCATAGGATTATACAGCGCCTATGGGGGATATGAAAGGTATCCAGGTTTAATTCAGGGAACTGGAGCATAGATCCAATTTCCTAGATCAAGAGCCCCTCACCAGCATCAAGAAACCTTCCTTGAGGGGTTCTGCAATACGAGCTCTGCTAACAGCAATAATATTAATATATTAGGTGCCCCGTGGCCTGGTGGCAAATGCTCTCACTTCATACGGTGAAGTCCGGGTTCGATTCCCTGCGAAGGGGTGGAAACATTGGCCGTATTTCTTTACACCGGTTGTCTGTTCTTTTTTTTTATCCGGCTATTATTATTATTATTATTATTATTATTATTATTATTATTATTATTATTATTATTGTGTAAACAATGTAACTGAAACGAATGGTCTTTGAGATGCATGGTGATAATCTTGGGGCTGGAGATTATTTTTGTCTTCCAGGATAAGTGTAACAAAATAACTTGGGTTGGTCAGCAATATTCGTTTTGGAGATTATTTTTCTAAGGGCAGTATTTGGTAATTATATTAACGAGGGAAGGCGAGGACAGTTGGGGACGTCCGAACGCGGGAGAGTATGCAGATAAGATAAGGGCTTCCGTAACTCAACATCGACTTCCGGTGACACTGATGAATTAAAGTGCGGGTAGATACACTTTATAAAGCTTTTCCCACGGAGGAGATGTAGTAGTTACGTGTTGTTGATGAGATGCGAGTCATTGTGGGATCACGTGGTAAAGCTCATGTTTCTGACTCCTGAGAGCAGCAGCAGCAGGTTGAGTCAGTGCGCCCGTCAACCTTGCCTAGTGCATACGCTCGAAGTTCTTGTCTTTCATAAACTTCTTATGGTCTCGTATCGCCCATTTTGTTGTTATATAATACGTTCAGCAGTTATCATAACTGCATCTAGTACAACTTTAGTTGATAGCTTCACCTGTTGCTAAGGTACAATGAAGGTTGCGTCTAGTGACGCAAATATGAGTAAGGTAAAAACATTTAACGTTTTATTTATAATTTTATGAAGCAGGAGTACTCTTGGCAGATATTGTATGAGTTATTTTTACTGGTATAAATATAGAAAGAATCTAAAATTAATACAGTAATTGTCTTTGTCTCATGATTTAATTAATTCTGTTCTCGTCTCACCTGTAACAGGTAAGCATCAGAAATATTACTGTAATATAAAGTGTGTAGTGTACGACAAAAAATAGAATTAACGTTATATACGGTACCAGTTGTTTGCTACAAGATTTTGGTGCAAAGTATAGTGCAGCTAATATGATTATGTTTAATATTTTTAACAACCAACGAAGATATAACTCAGTAAGACCTCATGCAGGCTGGTCATTTAATTTACTCATGATGACTTTAGGATATAAGACGACACATTCAACACTCCTATATACGTAGATGCTTTATTACCTGGAGTTTACCTGGAGAGAGTTTCGGGGGTCAACGCCCCCGCGGCCCGGTCTGTGACCAGGCCTCCTGGTGGATCAGCGCCTGATCAACCAGGCTGTTGCTGCTGGCTGCAACATAGTTACTACATAACAGGTTGGCAATTACGACTACTTAATTGCCAACCTGTTATGTAGTATATATATATATATATATATATATATATATATATATATATATATATATATATATATATATATATATATATATATATGTATATATAAATATATATATATATATATATATATATATATATATATATATATATATATATATGTATATATAAATATATATATATATATATATATATATATATATATATATATATATATATATATATACATATGTATATATAATTGTAACCACGAACGAGTGGTATTGATCAATAGCCAAGGTGGGCCAGTACAACATGGGTTCGAGTCCTTGGCTAGTGCAGTGTTATTGATATATATATATATATATATATATATATATATATATATATATATATATATATATATATATATATATATATATATATATATATATATATATATATGTCGTGCTGAATATGTAAAACTGGTCAGTTAGCAAGAACTCATTTAAAATTAAGTCCTTTCTAAAATTTTCTCTTAAAAGTTTAAAGATATATTTTTTTGATTAATGTTAATGTAAAGATTTTTAATTTTGCACCAAAAGGAACTTTGAAAACTTACCTAACCTTATTATAACAAGAACAATTTATTTTAGCCTAACCCAACTAAATATATTTTAGATTTGTTTACAATAATTTAATACTAAACAAACACAGTGAAATATATTTTTTTCGTTAGGTTCAGAATGATTTTGGCGAAATTATTGCATACACAAATTTTTGCTTGTCCTATATGGCAAGATGAGCGTTGCTATTTAAGCCAAGATCGCAAGTTCTGACTATTCGGCACGACATATATATATATATATATATATATATATATATATATATATATATATATATATATATATATATATATATTCTAGGTAGTAGGTTGGTAGACAGCAACCGCCCAGGGAGGTACTACCGTCCTGCCAAGTGAGTGTAAAACTGAAGCCTGTAATTGTTTTACATGATGGTAAGATTGCTGGTCTTTTTTTTATCTGTCTCATACACATGCAAGATTTCAGGTATGTCTTGCTACTTCTACTTACACTTAGGTCACACTACACATACATGTACAAGCATATATATGTATACACACCCCTTTGGGTTTTCTTCTATTTTCTTTCTAGTTCTTGTTCTTGTTTATTTCTTCTTACCTCCATGGGGAAGTGGAACAGAATTCTTCCTCCGTAAGCCATGCGTGTTGTAAGAGGCGACTAAAATGCCGGGAGCAAGGAGCTAGTAACCTCTTCTCCTGTATATATTACTAAATGTAAAAGGAGAAACTTTCGTTTTTCCTTTTGGGCCACCCCGCCTCGGTGGGATACGGCCGGTGTGTTGAAAGAATGTATATATATATATATATATATATCTATATATATATATATATATATATATATATATATATATATATATATATATATATATATATATATATATATATATATATATATATGCATGCTTCTAAACTGTTATATCTGGGCGCCTCTGCAAGGACTGATTATGTGTGAGTGAGGTGAAAGTGATGAAAGTATTTTAAAACTTTTTGGGGATTTTCTTTTTGGGTCACCCTGCCTCGATGGGAGACAGCTGACCTGTTTAAAAAAAATTATATATATATATATATATATATATATATATATATATATATATATATATATATATTATATAATATGTGTGTGTGTGTGTACATGCATGCATGCATTTGCTAGACAAGCTACGGGGGATAGAACTCTTGAGCTGAGGATTTCCATCCCTCGTAGCTTGTCTTGCATTACGATCGCAGGTCTGCGATAGTATTGCATATACGTGTATATATATTTATATTGTGTGTGTATATGGTAAAGTAAAAGTGATGTACAGTTCGTCTTAGGAAAGGAGGTAGGTTGTAAAGGAGGTTTGGAGTGGTAGGGGCTTGCACACCCACGCTCGTTCACCCACCCTTGCTAGACTGGGCCCCGGACTAGCAAGGGTGGGTGTGTATGCGCGCGTTTACTCACTTGTTTGTGGTTACAGGGGTCGATTCACAACTTCTAGCCCCAGTATTGTGACTCAGTTTTTGTAGTCAGGATGTCATCAAACTCTCTTATTTCATTTAGAGTCTTTTTCCCAGTCAGGGCCGGCCTTAAGCCGATTGGACGATTGATCCCAGTTGGGCCCCACGCCTAAGGCGGCCTCGCGCTATAAGAATAAGAAATTTATTTTGACATGATACATAGTTGTACAAAGGAATATAATAGTTGGGTGTATATGCCAAAAGCCTTTTTGTATGAAGAGCATTTCAGGCAAACTTAATATTAACCTGTGAGTACAAGAGATTTAAGTTGTTGTAGGTAGTGCTAACAGGCTTTAATAAGTTTAGTAGAGAAGTTCAGTAGTGAATAATTACAGTTTTAAAATTAGTTTTTGAAAATTAAATTATTACAAACAATGGTACAATTTGAATTAATTTACAATATGGAAATATTACAATGGAACAATTTACAATATGAAAGCGCTGTATAGCCCTTGTGGCTTAGCGCTTCTTTTTGATTATAATAATAATACAATATGAAATTATCACAAAATAGTATTAAGACAATGAAATTTGAGCATCCTAATTTTGAAGTATTGAGTATATGGTTGAGCAATCCTTAGCACAATATACAGTAATGGAGTTGAATTAAGTTTAAGTTGAACAGTCTTAACATATAAGTTTTTTGCATAGCTTTTGAGTAACTGGTAGGTATTGAGTATGATTTGTCTAGTTAATTTTTGGTGATGAGGTGATTTCTAAGTAGAGCCTTAAATATATTTACAGGCAGGAGTCCTTGAATAATTAATAAATAACAAAAAGGCACAATACCGTGACTGGAACGATACACAAACAACCCGCACATAAAAGAGAGAAGCTTACGACGACGTTTCGGTCCGACTTGGACCATTGACAAAGTCAGTGCGACTTTGTCAATGGTCCAAGTCGGACCGAAACGTCGTCGTAAGCTTCTCTCTTTTATGTGCGGGTTGTTTGTGTATAGGAGTCCTTGAGTGTGTTCTGGCAATGAATTCCAGATCTTAGGGCCCTTTACTTTCATAGCATTTTTGCTTAGGGAGAGATGAATACGAGGGATATCGAAGAGTGATTTGTGTCTTGTATTATGACAGCTGTTTTGCTGTTATGACTATTATGGCTGGCTAGTGTAATCTACTCTCGGCTTGTCAAGTACACACAACAGCACGAAATAAAAATAAAGTGGCTTTGGATATAATATGTTGTGTGCAGTTTTATATTAAAATGTAGCTTACGTCTGTTTGGTCCATTAATTCGCATGTATTTTTTAAACGCACAGTTTGATTGCTTTCCATACATGGACCCCTCCAAAATTGTTCCTATTTGGGCCCTGCATCTCCTAAGGCTGGCTCTTGTTCTCAGTTCCCATTATACCCAGGTAGCTGCTTCTAGATGAATAAGAGCAACAGGTTTAAGGAAACATTCCCATAGCAAGTGAGCAGAGGCTGCTACACAGTGCACCACAAGCACCCTAGCAGATGATTTCAACAATAAGCAGTGATGGGAGGGATTAGATGAACCAATGACATTTGGCCTGGAGCTTCATCCCTCTTTTATCTCTATCAGCCTTTATCAAAGCTACCCCAAATGAAAATAATAATACTGTAGGTTCAAGACTAAGTTACCCTAGCCTCCCCTATTCCTAGCCAAATTGCCACCCCTGATTCCCTCCTTTACTGTATAAAAATTCTTTATCTGCCACTAGTGGAAGCACAGGCAGACTTAATTAGGAAAACCTCTCATGGGAGGTGCCCTGAGACTGGGGAGGGGCTCATGATCCAAGGAACTGGATCTAATTCCCCTAGGCACTGTATGACCTCAGCATTAGCTCCATGAATCAAATAATAATATAATAGGAAAAAATCTGTCTGGGAACATACACATGTGCTCAATCCTCTGAGGCAGGACATGCACTGACTGCATAAAGAATCTGCATAAAGAATGGACACTGATGCACATGCGCTCAGACATGTAGGCAGTTGTATTAACTATGACCTTCATGATGTTGGAGGATGTGACATAATTTTTCTTTGAATGCTGAAAATACCAAATATAATATGAGGTATCCAGATGGTTTCATAAATAATCTGTTTATTATCTGTATTTTGACAGGAATATAATAAGCTGTTGTAAATAGGAATAAAATTCACAATATTATGGCTTGAATAATATACAGCTCATAGTTTGGAGAGGAAACATTAAACAACGTTTTGGTCCATTAAAGATGACTGAAACATCCTCTGAAGTTTCCTCTCCAGATTGTGAATTAATTGTGAATACTGCAGTGTATAAATTTTCTATATTTTAACAGGTGGGGGACTGTCTAATATGGATAGTGGTTGGTTTGTCATTCTGGGGCATCCTTGTTGCCATTACTGGAGAATTGGCTCTTCCTGGTGGTAACTTCTTCAATCTACTGGTTCTCTATGTGGTGGCATTGGTTGCTGGTTTCATGGCCAACTTCATAGGCTTACCCCCATTGCTCGGTAGCCTTGTGGTGGGCATACTTTTCAGCAGTGTGCCAGTAATAAATGTTGTTGGACATAACATTGATACCTATTGGTCATCTGCTTTAAGGTAAGTTTTTTTTATGGTACAGAATGCCCTTAAATATATGAAACTATTAAGCCATGACTCACGAAATCATAATGACATGATTGCAAACAAACCATACCACAGGTGGGGATAGAACCCAGGGTCAGAGAGTCATAAAACTCCCGATCAGTCAGTCTGGAGTTTTATGACTCTGACTGTGAGGACTATCCCTGCCTGTGGTATGGTCGATTAACCCTTTCAGGGTCCACAGGCCCTCTCAGAGACTTGTTCTCAGGGTCCCTCAAATTTAAAAAAAAAAATTATTTTTTCTTATGAAACTATAGAGAATCTTTTCCCAATCATAATGACACCAAAAGTATGAAATTTGATGGAAAACTTATGGAATTATGCTCTCGCGAAGTTAGCAGTCTGAACGATGTTTACACATCGGCGATTTTGCCCACTTTGAGCCCTATTTTCAGCTAATTCCAATGTACTAGTCAACAAAAATCATAATTATTTCGCTAGAACTCCATTTTTTCCATCGACTGAGTACAAGAAACCACCCATTTACCAGTTTCAACTATCCAATAAAGTGGTCAGAATTTAGCAATTTTGCCAATTTCACACAAATTCAAAAGATGCCAATTTCCGAATAGAGTCCAGAATAAACAAGAAAGACATTCCTGGCACTAAAATAACAAGTTCTCTGTTCGTTAGTCACATCCCCAGGCCCCTCTTATATTTCTTTGGCTTTCCACTTTGAATTTTTATTCTTACAAAAAATAGAAGATTTACTGTTATGCAGACTACTGTATTAGTGTACAAATGGTATAAATAATATCAGCGCAATTTTGAAAGAATATTAGACTCACCAGTTGATGTGTATTGGACGCTTGGCATGATTTGTTTACTTTTGAACTTTGGTAAAAATCGAACATTTCTGCTACTTTGAGCTCAATTTCAAGGTACTATTCATTGTAAAACCAGTCAAAATCATCTCAATTTCTGTAATATGTCTTCCATTCTATAAAATGAGACCAGGAAAACTAGAATACAACAATAAATACCATACGAAAATACAGTGCAAAGTCGCTATTTTAATCCAAAAAACAATCAGTTTTTTTTCTCATTATGCAATGTGTGCTGGAGGATTTTTTTTATACTGTGCACACTGACCACATAGACCCATTCTTTCATATGTAGGCCTACCAGCTTTTTCTCACTAGATTTGAGGGCGCTAGAATTTAGGCGTACTAGTACGTCAGAAACCCTGGGGTGTAAGCCGTACTAGTACGGCCGAAACCCTGAAAGGGTTAAGCTGTTATTACGAACTTAAAAATGTATCATAAATTGTACTACCTCATGTTAATAATAGAGTAAAGTATTGAATATTTGTAATCTACCACTCTTCACCTGTCTAGATTTAAGTAGTCTTTAAGTATTAGGTTAAGTCTGCCCGAAATGCCTAGGCAAGACAGTGGCTTTCTTTGTACCAATCAAATTATGAAATGTAAGCACACATTGTAACCTTTACAAAGAAATAAAAGTTTGATTTTTTTTTGTATGTAGAGTTTTTTTTGTTATTTGCAACTCCTCATGTGAAACATTAGTAAATATTAAACTTTGCATAAATAATCATTGCATTTTGTGTGATCAAACTGAAACAAGTTTATCTTATCATACAAATAACATTGTACCTCAGCATGTGTGTAGTTATTACCTATTTGCAATAACCTTACCTAATTGTAGTTACAAGACAAGAAACCCAGCTTTTTTTTTTTTTTTTTTTTTTTTTTTTTTTTTTTTTTTTTTTTTTTTTTTTTTTTTTTTTTTTTTTGTCATTTTATCATAAAAAGTTTTTAATTTTCAGCGGTATTTGGTACATGCTATATCATGTGACCTTTAGAGACCAAGTAACTTACTGAGTCAAGGGATAATCAAGTACTTTCATTTTTCCTGTTTTCATGTAATAAATAAATAATTAATTAAGACTGTTTATCTAATGTAAGTTATTTTAACTTGGTATGATATTGTTTGTGTGTTTGTCACTGTGAATACCTTTAATTTTTATTTGAAATTTGTAATTTGAGTTTTGGTGTCTATGATTGTACAGTATATGACTGTGAGAAGCTTTGAATGACCTTTATGAATCTTATGGGTTACTTCCAGTTTTATGATTAAGTTGAATCCCCTTTAATGCATAAGCTTCCTTGAAAAGGAAAGGCCTTTATTGATTGCCTTCACTTATTTGCAAGTTTTACCCTCCCTCCCATATAGAATGAATCTTACAAGCATGTCAAAACATATTAGGAGTGGTAAAAATTAGAATTTTTTTTTAATCCTTTTTTATTATTTAATTCTACAAAGCTTCAGTTACTTCAACTAATTGCTAATATTATATTAAATTGCATACATGTACGTATTTATTTTTGCAGGAACATTGCACTTGTAATTATATTAATACGTGCTGGATTAGGACTGGACCCTGTGGCCTTAAAAAAGTTAAGCTGTACTGTAATACGCTTGGCATTCCTTCCTTGTTTAATAGAAGCCACAACGATGGGCATCGTATCTACGTTCTTCCTCGGTCTTCCATGGAGTTGGGGTTTTATGCTTGGGTAAGCTTTTTGTGCAGTTATTAATATAAATGTTCATTAATTTATTCTTTTCCTTACTTTTTGTAGTAAAACTGGATGATTTATCAAATATTTCCAAATAATTGCATGTATGCATACACTTTAGGCTACTGTATTTTTGTAACTATTTAAAATATCTTTGAAATGGAAATGGGAAGTACAATTCCTGCAGTTTAAAGGAGGGGTTTGGGATATTGGCAGTTTGGAGGGACATCTGAACTGTCGCATCTGAGCGCCTCTGCAAAGACAATGATTATCTGTGAGTGATGGTGAAAGTGTTGAATGATGAAAGTTTTTACTTTCTTTTTGGGTTTTTCTTTCTTTTTGGGTCACCCTGCCTCGGTGGGAAATGGCCGACATGTTAAAAAAAAATCTTTGAAATATTTATTTTATACATTTTAACTAGGATTCGAGGATTGTGCGCCTAGGCCACTAAAATGAAAGGGGATGTGCAAGCTTAACTACAGTATTGTCATTTATGCATGTATTGCAAAGTTTGGTACATTGCTAATGATATCAAATGCCAGCGTAGAACTGAAAGGAAACAAAAGTTGTTGATTCAGGGGAAAGTTTGTGCTTACACTGTATTTGAAGATTTATGCATGGAAGCACTGTATTTAGCAGTGTTTATGAATTTGTATTAATTCACTGTAACATGTATTTTATGAGTATTAGGAAGATATTCATAAACTTAATGAGTGGCCTGGTGAATAGTTTTAATGATGAAGACTTCAATGCCAGTGTTGATTGTTTAGAGTAGAGAGGTGATGGGAATTGCTGTCTTGTCTGGTAGGTAGAATCAGTTAGCAATCAATGGTGGTGTTCTCTCTGGGAATGGCAAAGATGCTTAATGTTTTGATTTATAAAAATTATATGATTTCCATTGGCTAAACGGGCTTTTTATAAATACTTGTTGACTCACAACCCTATTCCAAACCAACAGTGACGTATATTCCAGGTTTATTGTTGCCGCAGTATCTCCAGCAGTGGTAGTTCCAAGCTTGTTAAAGTTAAGTGAACAAGGTTATGGGGTGGACCAGGGCATCCCTACTCTGATCATTGCAGCAGCAAGCATTGATGATGTGTTGGCCATTACTGGCTTCAGTGTTTTGTTGGGATTAACATTTGCTGAAGGTTAGTTTCTGTGCCCATAAACAATATTGCAAACACCCTGTGATGTTAGGTAAGACACAAATGCAACAGTAGGTATCTTTATTTCGAAACGTTTCGCCTACACAGTAGGCTTCTTCAGTCGAGTACAGTTCTGTACTCGACTGAAGAAGCCTACTGTGTAGGCGAAACGTTTCGAAATAAAGATACCTACTGTTGCATATGTGTCTTACCTAACAACCTGTTGGTATTTTATACCATTTTAATGTTCACCCTGTGATGTATAAAAATATCCTTTAATTAAATTTACCACTAACCCACAAATTGGTGACATAACCAAGAAAGTGTTTAAATTCATCCTGGACCATTTTTAAAACCAAAATGTCATCTCAAGTTTTCCTCTTCATTTTGTGAGTGAGGAGTTAGTTGTTACAGCAGTGCAAATTATAATTTTAGTTGATGCAGTAATTATCTTGAGCATTAATGATTGTGTATAAAGCTATTTAATCATTATTTTAGGCCATCATTTTAGGCTTCATAGCCATCAAAATATATTATGTATTTTGATGGATATGAAGATATTTATTGTGACAGCTGAAAGTGCCTCACTTCTTAGACATTTAAAGCCAAGAATAAGAAAGACAAATACGTAATTGATTATGGTGGCGTAGGTATAATCTGGACATATTTTTTTTTGAGTTGGTGTGTTGTGAGTGGGAGAAGTTTGAGAAAGGCTAGACAGGTCATAATGGACAATGGGCCAGTCAGTTCTTGGTTTTTTGGGCCCTGACAATCTGTTGGATTGTGGACAAAGTGACATTTGTGAAGGGATTAAGGGAAACTGGTTAGCCAGAGGTAAAAATTAGGGCTTGCACTCGAAAGGAGAGGTGGGGACATTTGCAGTTTGGAGAGGCATCTTAACTAAAGTATTGGTGCACCTGTGCTTTAGTGATAGAGTGAATGACGTTGAAAGTGTTTCTTCTTTTTCGGGTTACCCTACCTCAGTGGGAGATGGCTGGGGCATGTCATAAGGGGCAACTAAAATGCAAGGAGCAAGGGTCTAGTAACCCCTTCTGTATAAATTACTAAATGTAAAAAAAAAAAAAAAAAAAAAAAACGGAAAACTCTCTGGAAGCGTTTCTTCTTTTTCAGTCACCCTTTCTTGGTGGAAGGTGGGCGGCGTGTTAAAAAATATTTATACATATATATATGAATAATATATGGGACGAAATCTGCAAGCGACCCTACAAGTACCTTCACATAGTATATAACATGAAATACTTGTACATAACTTGCCCTAGGATTATAACCCACCCTAGGATTATAACCCACCCTCTTAGTTGCATCATAAAACAATGTATAACAGCAGTACAAAACAGAAGTAGTTTTAATCCTTAAGTGCAGTCTGTAAAAGAATAATGTTCTTCATGCTGTTTGGCTTTCAATGCAAAAAGCAGTAAGTACTGTATGTGCATTTAAAAAGAGTTGTAGGGTTCAGACATGAACTTACACAATAAATAAAAGTTAAGTTCCAAGTGAGAATGTACTGAAGATTGATAGGCACAGAACTTTCTACAGATTTGGAAGAGAGCCATTATACTGCAGTGATGAACCATCAAAATATAGGTCCCAACAGCACAAGCCAAGCACATAATCTAAAAAAGTTTCCCACCCACAAGTAGTGTTTTTTCTCTTGCAGTGCTTAAGAAAATTTTCCAGTTTCATCAATGTTGAACACCTGTGGTATGTAATGTACATGTATGATGCACAGAATGTAGGTTAGAATGATGCATGTCAAGGCTTTATGGGAAAATGTATGAGAGGTTTTGTGCTTGGTGCATGATGCACGCCAGGTGGTGACAGACATACAAGTATTTAATCTCTTACCCTGCTTATACAAATACAAAAAGTTTGTAGTATTTACAGATATTTCCAGCAAAATAATAATGCTTCGTGTTTTCGCTTTGTCGACAAGTATGCGTATGTTGGTGGTTATGGCAAGACAAGGACAGCACATGGCTGCATCCTACTTTCATATATATCCAGTACCTTGTTTTCTCTCATAATACTAAATGAAATACTCCAGTCTCATCATTAAGTCAGCACCATCACCAATTATTCCCAGTAAAACGAAGTACACAGATGCTTGCTTAGTTAATATGTGATCTGCTTAATTACCCACAACCATTGCTTATATTTGCTATAACAAACTTGGTACAAGTACAACCAAGTAATTATAGGCAGAGCACAGTGAGTCTTGCCTGCAGACTGGAATAAATTTACAATTTTGAAGAGATCCAGAACTTTTTTTTATGTTTTTATGTACATAGGGCCATGGAATTATATCCTATCTTGGCAGTGTTTATTAGGACTACTTGAACAGAGACTTCTCTTTCCCCAGATATAGGTCCATACTAACATTTGTTTTTTTAATTTATTTCACCTAGTAGGAACATGCCTTCTAGCAAATTCTTCAGGTGTTTGATATCATTCATTTGTTTGATGCATCTTATTAAAAAATATTTGCCAAATTAATTCATTGAGGCAGTGATGGGCATCAGTTGGTTAGTGCACTTGAACCATCGAACATTTTAATGGGGTTGGTTGTGATTCCATTGTCATATTCATCAAGATAAATATAATATGAAACCCTAATATATCTTGAAGATCTGGATTGTCCCTTGTTACCTTGAAGCATAGGTTACCTCTCACCATGTTCTATTGGGCATAGTTAATTCTCTTCTGTAGGAGTTGTGGCAATTGGAATAGGTGTAGAAACCAACAGCTACATCATGGGTGACCATGTACTGGTAGTGTCATATTAATTAAGTGTCATTGTCACTGATTCATTGTTGGACTATTAGGGGGATTGTCTGAGTGTCTGTTAAATCAGAGCAATGTTAAAAAATAGCAATAAAATTCATTAAACTACTCTACTGTATTTCTAATTTACAGATATAGTGCAATAAACAATGAAAATAAAGGAGTTAAAAAACTCTACTGTATTTCTAATATACTCCTAAACACACAATTTACAGATATAGTGCAATAAACAAAGAAAATAAAGGAGTTAAAAATACAATTTAACCAGTGGATTTTGCCCATAATTTTAAAAGTCCATTATATCAAGGTTTAACCGTAGTTGAGAAGCTAATTGGGAACCAGATCAGTTCTAAACTTGCTGCAGGCCCTGCTGTTGGAGACTAGCAATTGAACCTTAATGACATAAGTACAAAAGTGGAGCTGTGCCTTGAGTTTTAATTCTGGAGAATGTATGAAGGTATTATGCCTTTATGGGTTTAAGGATTTTTACAAAGATGCTGCATACCTTAATTTAAATGGAAACAAATTAAAGCAATATTTTAAAGCTTTTTTTAAATCATAAATAATTATGTAAACTGATCTATCACATTCATTTGTTGATTTATTTTATATTTTATTGCAGGTTCTTTAATTTGGACAATACTAAAGGGTCCTGTTGAGATCCTTTTGGGGATCATATATGGCATTTTCTTTGGGTTGTTGTGTTGGTTTGTGCCTTATAAGGAAAAAAGGAATCGAGCAGTATACAAGTTTATAATCGTCTTCTGTCTTGGTGCTTTGGGTATGTTTGGGAGCCATAAGGTAATGTTTTTCATATCATTCTTTGTACATTGCATGATATCTCTTTTGCTCTGAAGTTAAAATCCTTAGTGTATTTTCAATATGTAACTGGCTACAGTACTTAGAGAGCATTGCACTTCAGTTATATGGTACTAAATCACTTGAAACTTTAATTTAAATCATTGTCTAAATTTGGATGTAATTTTCTGAATACTGTACATTATAATATTTTATTTTATTATGCTAGGCTGTAGCTTCTAGAAAATTTTTATCACATTGACCAAACTTCAGTAGATATGTTAGTAGTGATGATGGACTGAATAGCTGATGTAAAATAATATTTTGTATGTTACTTGTATTCATAAGATAAATTGGCTGTTGTGCTAGGGTTTTACAGTAGTCAGACACAACTAAAGCAGTGTAAATAAAAATAATTAAGAATAATAGGCTATCATGGCTGTACTTAGGCCACAAGATAAAACAAACCATGACCGACTAGCAGCTCAAAGTGTTAAATAAAAAGCAAATAAATTGGGTATCAAAAGTAAACTATAATAACACAATTACAGGTAAGCTAACACAATACAGTGGTACCACGAGTTACAAACTTAATTCGTTCCAGAAGGTTGTTCGAATGCCAATACCGAACGAATTTGTTCCCATAAGGAATAATGTAAATTAGATTAGTCCATTTCAGACCTCCAAAAATACACTTACATAATTGTTCGAGTTGGGAGTTGTTCGAAACTCAAGGTACCACTGCCTTAATAACTGGATATGCAAACATAGCTTGGCTGAAGTTATAAACTGTGCATACAACTCTCTTGAACCCATCACATACCCAGAAAATCTTATACAGTGGACCCCCGCATAACAATTACCTCCGAATGCGACCAATTATGTAAGTGTATTTATGTAAGTGCGTTTGTACGTGTATGTTTGGGGGTCTGAAATGGACTAAACTACTTCACAATATTTCTTATGGGAACAAATTCAGTCAGTACTGGCACCTGAACATACTTCTGGAGTGAAAAAATATCGTTAACCGGGGGTCCACTGTATATGATTAGAGTGGGCATTATTTAACTCAAAAATACATAGATAAATAAAATACAAATTTAAAAATGGCAGCTCTTGATGCTTACAGAATTACAGTGACTCACATTGCATTACATTGTTTAATCTGGGCCGCTGTCATATCTGCATGCCTCTGATGGTTAAAGTCCTTTTTCGGGTCACTCTGCCTCGGTGGAAGACAGCTAGCATGTTGAAAAAAAATCAGTTGGCAGTTTCAGAGTGATCAGATCTGATACTAAACTGCTAAATGTGTTACAGTGCTTTTATAATTTCCTCCCCTAACATAAATCAACTTCAATTACTTAGGATAGCTACAGTTAGAGTAAGAGGTAGATGGGACAAAAGGAAAATGGCATCAAGAAGTAAGAGAGAGGTGAAAGTGTATAAACTAAGGGAGGAAGAAGTTTGGGTGAGATATGAGGAACTATTGGCAGAATGGTGGGCTAGTGCAAGTATGAGTAGTGAGGGGGTTGAAGAGGGTTGGAATAGTTTTAAAAATGCAGTATTAGAATGTGGGGCAGAAGTTTGTGGCTATAGGAGGATGGGTGCAAGAGGAAAGAGGAATGATTGGTGGAATGAAGTAAAGGGTGTGATTAATGAGAAAAAGGTAGCTTATGAGAGGTTTTTACAAAGCAGAAGTGTTATAAGAAGAGCAGAGTATATAGAGAGTAAAAGAAAGGTGAAGAGTGGTGAGAGAGTGTAAAAGGAGAGCAGATAGAGTGGGAGAGGCACTGTCAAGAAATTTTGATGAGAATAAGAAAAAATTTTGGAGTGAGATAAACAAGTTAAGAAAGCCTAGGAAACAAATGGATTTGTCAGTTAAAAACAGAGTAGGGGAAATAGTAGATGGGGAGATGGTGGTATTGGGTAGATGGCGGGAATATTTTGAGGAACTTTTAAATGTCGATGAAGAAAGGGAGGCGGTAATTTCATGCACTGGCCAGGGAAGTATACCAACTTTTATGAGTGAAGAAGAGCAAGATGTGAGTGTGGGGGAGGTGCACGAGGCATTACGTAGAATGAAAGGGGGTAAAGCAGCTGGAACTGATGGGATCATGACAGAAATGTTAAAATCAGGGGGAGGAGGGGTTAAAGTGTTGGAGTAGTTGGTATTTTTGTTTAATAAATGTATGAAAAACGAGAAGGTACCTACGGATGGGCAGAGAGCATGTATAATTCCTTTATGTAAAGGGAAGGGGGATAAAAGAGATTGTAAAAATTATAGAGGAATAAGTTTACTGAGTATACCAGGAAAAGTGTATGGTAGGGTTATTATTGAAAGAATTAGAGGTAAGATAGAATGTAGGATTGCGGATGAGCAAGGAGGTTTTAGAGTGGATAGGGGATGTGTAGATGAAGTGTTTACATTGAAGCATATATGTGAACAGTATTTAGATAAAGGTAGGGAAGATTTCATTTCATTTATGGATTTAGAAAAGACATATATGCTTCTAAGCTGTTGTATTCTGAGCACCTCTGCAAAAGCAGTGATAATGTGTGAGTGTGGTGAAAGTGTTGAATGATGATGAAAGTATTTTCTTTTTGGGGATTTTCTTTCTTTTTTTGGGTCACCCTGCCTCGGTGGGAGACGACCGACTTGTTGAAAAAAAAAAAAATATGATAAGGGAGCATTGTGGCAGGTGTTGCAAGTACGTATATGGAACAGGTTGTAAGTTATTAAATGCTGTAAAGAGTTTTTATGAGGATAGTGAGGCTCAGGTTAGGTTGTGTAGAAGAGAGGGAGACTACTTCTCGTAAAAGTAGGTCTTAGACAGGGATGTGTAATGTCACCATGGTTGTTTAATATATTTATAAATGGGGTTGTAAAAGAAGTAAATGCTAGGGTGTTGGGGAGAGGGGTGGGATTAAATTATGGGGAATCAAATACAAAATGGGAATGGACACAGTTACTTTTTGTTGATGATACTGTGTTTATGGGAGATTCTAAAGAAAAGTTGCACAGGTTAGTGGATGAGCTTGGGAGAGTGTGTAAAGGTAGAAAGTTGAAAGTGAACATAGAAAAGAGTAAGGTGATGAGGGTATCAAATGATATAGATAAAGAAAAATTGGATATCAAATTGGAGAGGAGTATGGAAGAAGTGAATGTTTTCAGATATTTGGGAACTGACATGTCAGCAGATGAATTTATGAAGGATGAGGTTAACCATAGAATTGATGAAGGAAAAAAGATCAGTGGTGCATTGAAGTATATGTGGAGACAAAAAACATTATCTGTGGAGGCAAAGAAGGGAATGTATGAAAGTATAGTGGTACCAATACTCTAACATGGGTGTGAAGCTTGGGTTATAAATGCTGCAGCAAGGAGGCGATGGAGATGTCCTGTCTAAGGACAATGTGTGGTGTAAATATTATGCAGAGAATTTGGAGTGTGGAAATTAGAAGGTGTGGAGTTAATAAAAGTATTAGTCAAAGGGCTGAAGAGGGGTTGTTGAGGTGGTTTAGTCATTTAAAGAGAATGGATCAAAGTAGAATGACATGGAGAGTGTATAAATCTGTAGGGAAAGGAAGGCGGGGTAGGGGTCGTCCTCGAAAAGGTTTGAGGGAGGGGGTAAGAGGTTTTGTGGGCGAGGGGCTTGGACTTCCAGCAAGCATGCGTGAGTATGTTAGATAGGAGTGAATGGAGATGAATGGTATTTGGGACCTGACGAGCTGTTGGAGTGTGAGCAGGGTAATATTTTGTGAAGGGATTCAGGGAAACTGGTTATTTTTATATAGCCGGACTTGAGTACGTACTGGAAATGGGAAGTACAATGTCTGCACTTTAAAGGAAGGGTTTGGGATATTGGCAGTTTGGAGGGATATGTTGTACATCTTTATACGTACAGGTACCATCTGACTTACGACCGAGTTTGGTTCCGACAAACCGATCATAAGTTGAAATGGACGTAAGTCGAACCTTACTACTGAATATCAACATCACATTTTTGTAATGATTTTATTTTATTGTTTTATTTTGATATTTCACTTTTTACTTTACTTTTTATGCTGTTAATACTGTATTTTATACTGAAAGGTTTAGGATAAATACTGTGTACAACACAAACAGTTGTTTATTTCCCAGAAATTTGGCATAGAAAACACGGTCGTAAGTCGAATGGTCGTATGTTGAGCAGGTCGTAAGTCAGATGGTAGGTGTATATGCTTCTAAACTGTTGTGTTCTGGGCACCTCTGCAAAAACAGTGATCATGTATGAGTGAGGTGAAAGTGTTGAATGATGATGAAAGTATTTTCTTTTTGGGGATTTTCTTTCTTTTTGGGTCACCCTGACTCGGTGGGAGACGGCCAACTTGTTAAAAAAAAAAAAAACATACAAATACAGTAATAAAGAGTGTTACCAAAAAGTTACTAATAACCTTACAGAGCTCGCAGACTGGTGATCTTGATAGCCCAACTAATAGCTGATTACCCATTAATGATGCTTCATACATATGCAATAAACATTTAAAAAAAAATTTAAGGAAACTTGTTTTATGTAATTTGCATAATTTTTTTTCATTGGTGCCGTTTGTTATGTTCATTTATAATTACGTATGCTGTTTCTTAATGCTTTCTTCACAAGAAATGAAATTGTTTGAGAAAAAATCTAGCTAGTTTATCCTTAAAGATAAAGTATTCTAGATTTAAAATTCCAGAATTCACATACACTAATTTTATGCTAAAATTTGGGATGTGACATTAATTTTGTTTTGTATGGCAACCAGCTTGCAAGCTACTACAGGAATAAAATTGAATACTTGTATTATTCTTGTTATTTACTATCTTGTGTAGTTTGTAAAGTCTCTGAATTTTACTTTTTCAGAATTTATCTTTTCATATTAAGGTTATCATTCCAGGTTGGATTGGAAAGTTCTGGGCCAATAGCAGTATTGGCTTTTGCTTTCGTTGCTGGTTTAGGCTGGCGTAGACCAGGCAAGGAGGTAGGTGCAGGATTGGGTTTGTATATTATGTTATCTGTGCTTGCTGGAGATATACATTATGGCAGCTTGTGCAGTCCATCCTTCTTCTGTTCCTCTTACCTTTTGCCTTTCTCTTTAGTTCAATTCACATCATATCAAAACATTTTTACAATATCCATAAAAATCTTAGTAAGACATCAGTAAAGTAGCAGTTTGTGTAAGGAGTATTAGTCTTTACCAGCTTGACAAAGCTCTTGGAGAGTGAAACTTTACCACAGTATTAGTTTTGTTAATATGTATTGAGATTCATAAGAAAGAATACACAGTTCATTAAATAGAAACAGAGAGATTGGACAGGGGAAAATTCAATAAACACATTTTCAGTACAGTTTTGTGGTTTTCAATTTTAGAATTTGTGCTATCACAAAAGAAATGTAAAAACAAATTTTAAAAGCTATTACGATGTACCACATAGTAAACACATTTGCAAAATTCTCTAATATAGATATGTAATTTGTAAAGATTACTGTATACTTGCCTGATTCACACAGACATGCCCACTGCTATTTGTCACTAGTCTACATAGGTCTTCGTAGGGCTTGTGGTGACATGTCTATTTTTGTAAATAATCCAGGTCAACTAATGAGTCCCCTCTGAAATATTTGCAATATATTGCTGGGATTAAATGCTTAGTGAGCCTTCAGATACTTTTCGGTGTGAGCCAGATCTAAATAAATGCAGCCGCTTTTCTGTACCCAGGTCTTGAACACAAATTCCCTGCAAAATTTACCCACATCTAAATTCACTTATGATTAATACTCATGATGAGTAAAACACATTTGCATCACTAGAAATCTTTATTGATGATATGTTTTCCTTGCACTGCAGGCTTGATCAATTGATTGCAGGGATGAATCAATCCTGGAGACATAGCACAAATACGTATGTTGTAGGGAAATATAATAATACTGTATTGTAGCATTTACGAATGTTTTAATGCGCAAATATATTAAAGGGAAATGTAATAATAGCACTTACTTAGCCTAACAATACTGCTTCCTTAACCCATTGAACCACGAACAATCATAAAAAACATGAAAACATGGTAAAATATTGTGTATACAAATTCTTTCAACACACCGGCCATATTCCACTGAGGCGGGGTGGCCCAAAAGAAAAAACAGAAGTTTCTCCTTTTACAATTAGTAATATATACAGGAGAAAGGGTTACTAGCCCCTTGCTCCCGGCATTTTAGTTGCCTCTTATGACACACATGGCTTACGGAGGAAGAATTCTGTTCCACTTCCCCATGGAAATAAGAGGAAATAAACAAGAACAAGAACTAGAAAGAAAATAGCAGAAAACCCAGAGGGGTGTGTATATATACATGCTTGTACATGTATGTGTAGTGTGACCTAAGTGTAGGTAGAAGTAGCAAGACGTACCTGAAATCTTGCATGGTTCTTTCTTTCTTTCAACGTACCAGCCATATCCCACTGAGGTGGGGTGGCCCAAAAGGAAAAACGAAAGTTTCGCCTTTTAAATTTAGTAATATATACAGGAGAAGGGGTTGCAAGCCCCTTGCTCCCGACATTTTAGTCGCCTCTTACGACACACATGGCTTACGGAGGAAGAATTCTGTTCCACTTCCCCATGGAGATGAGAGGAAATAGACAAAAACAAGAACTAGAAAGAAAATAGAAGAAAACCCAGAGGGGTATGTATATATATATGCTTGTACATGTATGTGCAGTGTGACCTAAGTGTAAGTAGAAGTAGCAAGACGTACCTGAAATCTTGCATGGTTATGAGACAAAAAAAGACCAGCAATCCTACCATCATGTAAAACAATTACAGATTTCCGTTTTACACTCGCTTGGCAGGACAGTAGTACCTCCCTGGGCGGTTGCTGTCTACCAACCTACTACCTAGGTTATATATACAAGTTATGGTTTAATAACAAATAATGAACAAACAAAACACTGACCACTCATAAGGTTAGGCAGACAAACTCAGACGACTTGTAATGATGATGACAATGACGATGATTATGGTGATGATAGCCATGCAGTTACTGATGGCAGTTGAATGGAGGTGATTATATGGAGTGTAACTACATGGCATGATGAGTAGTATGTGGATTCTAACTTCACTGCCAACATCACTGGAGTCAGAGTTAGCAACAGGGTCAGATTCTGCCACGGGTTGAGGTTCGGTGAGGCCGTAGGGGTAGTGGCAGGCTTCCTTGTGGAGAACATTGTGATGGGCAACTGAGACTGTTTCCTCTTCGTATCTACTAACAGAGTTTTGTAGGGAATTATGCTCGTATCAATGTTGCTCATTACCTTCAAAGCCCTCAGCATCGATGGGTCTGTGTCGTAAAAAAATTGTTTGAGCCATGCAGTCATTCTCATCGCCTGCCCTAGTTTTTCAAGGGTGAGGGCTTGAGGTTGATTGGCCTCAGCAACACTTCTCTTCTTCATCCTCACCCTCTGCCTGCACAATCTCCAGCAGTTCTTTCATCATTTAGGCCCAGTGCATAGTCTTCAACCAGGTTCTCTCGCCTCACCCTCCTGCATGTCCTCGAACCCTTCACCACCAACTAGCCTTTCTAACTCCACAGTCTTCCTCACGGCTTTGTTAACCTCATCCTGAGAACCAAATCCAACAAAATCACACACACACACACACTCTGGCACTCTCTTCTCCTCCTCGGTGATGTAGGTCCTGGCAGGCATCTACTTCCAATACAGGGCTGTTTCATCCATATTCCACACCTGCTCAGGCCTGTATCCCTTCTCATCAATGATTTTTTTCAAAGTACCAGGGAATGCAGCTGCTGAAACATGATCTGCCAAACCTGATTCTCCACTCATTGTCAGGTTGTGCAGGGAGAATCAACTCTTAAATTTATCAAACCATCCTTTACTTGCTAGAAAGTCAGGATGGGTGATGGTAGGACATCCTGGTTCTGCACTGGTGCTAGCCTCATCACTAGCCAACATATCATACAAAGTCTTTCCCTTAGCATCAATTGCATTGCTGTCCATGGGATTTCCTTTTCTATTTTGGTCTGAAATCCACTCAGATAATGCTGGTTCCGTCTTAGACATCGCACTGTTTCTTACTTACGACACTTCCTTGGCTGAGGGAGGAGCAGTAGATGCTAGTGCCACCCTTATCTTCACCTCATTTTTCTTGACAGAGCACACTGTACTTTTGTTTACATTAAATAATTTTCCAATGGCAGAATTGCTCAAATAACCTGCTCTACACTTGTCTAGCAATTTCACCTTCTTCAGATTCATGACTTTCTTTGAATGCTTAGGGGTTGGCTCATCAATAGTGCTTTGCTGCTCACTTGGGGGCCATACTTGCACCACCACACAAACACACGTGTATGGTAGGACACGAACAGTAACTGGACATGACCGACGCGAACAGTAACTGGACAATGACAGAGTGAGTGGCGGGCTGCCGGTTGAGGGGATAAGAGGGAGGGTAGTAGGGTAGTACTGTTTTCTCACATTTGTTTGGTAAATATGATTGGGCGGCTGGGCATTCGTGAGTGTTCAAAGCTCGTGAAAGTGGAGGGCTAGCTGTATACCATTTAATGTATAATATGAAAATATTGTGAATACATTAAGTTTCCATCTTACATCATCCAATGGGTGCACTTTGAAATCAGTTAATTACTCACAAACATGGGCTTGCTCTTTCTAATGATAAGACTACTAATGATCATGGAAACATCACTTCTGGTGATCAATATTGTATACCTGGAGAGGGTTTTGGGGGTCAACACCCCCACAGCCCGGTCTGTGACCAGGCCTCATGATAGATTAGGCCTGATCAACCAGGCTGTTACTGTTGGCCGCATGCAACCCAATGTACAAACCGCAGCCCAGCTGGTGCCTATCCAGCGCCTTCTTGAAGACTGCCAGGGGTCTATTGATAATCCCCCTTATGTATGCTGGGAGGCAGTTGAACAGTTTTGGGCCCGTGACACTTATTGTATTGTCTCTTATCATGCTAGTGGCACCCCTGCTTTTCATTGGAGGGATGTTGCATCATCTGCCAAGCCGCACCCCTGCTTTTCATTGGAGGGATGTTGCATCGTCTGCCAAGTCGCACTCCTGCTTTTCATTGGAGGGATGCTGCATCGTCTGCCAAGTCGCACTGCTGCTTTTCATTGGAGGGATGTTGCATCATCTGCCAAGTCTTTTGCTTTCATAGGGAGTGATTTTTGTATGCAAGTTTAGTATTAATCCCTCTAGGATTTTCCAAGTGTATAAAATCATGTATCTCTCCCGCCTGCCTTCTTGGGAGTACAGGTTCAGGAACTTCAAGCGTTCCCAGTAATTGAGGTGTTTTACCGCGGTTATGTATGCTGTAAAGGTTCTCTGTACATTTTCTAGGTCAGCAATTTCACCTGCCTTGAAAAGTGCTGTTAGTGTGCAGCAATATTCTAGCCTAGATAAAACAAGCGACCTGGTCAGTCGTCAGTGTTCAGTGGTCAGTCGTCAGTGTTCAGTGGTCAGTCGTCAGTGTTCAGTGGTCAGTCGTCACGTGAGGTCACAGACCCTGAGCTGCTTTGGGGATTAGCGTGGACGGTTACAAAGCATGGCTTGCTTCTGCAGTGTTTTAAAAACTGAGTTTGGAGAGTTGAAGGAGGAGGTCTTGCTTCTCCAGGAGGAGATTAGGAGGCTGAAGGTCCACCTCAATGGGCCTGGGAGAGAGTGTGAGGTGGTTGGAGATGTGGGGAATGAGGCTTCTAGCAGTGAGGTGCAGTCTGTCTCTCACTGTGAGGAGGCTGTAGGTGGGGAGGTAGCAACGGGTACCAGCAGTGAGGTGCAGCCCAGCACCTGCTACAAGTGGCGAGTTGTTCACAGTAATGGGAGGCGCATCAGAGTAAGGAAAGTTAAGAGTGAAGATCTGAAGGTAGGAAATCGCTTCTCTGTTCTCCAGGATGAATGTACTTCAGTGGCCAGTGAAGGTAAGGGTACTACTGCCCCTGCTAATGAAGGTAAGCGCATTCTTGTGGTTGGTGACTCTCAGGTAAGATATGTTGACCGTGCTTTTTGTAATAGGAATAAGAAGATGAGAGATAGAGTGTGCTTCCCTGGAGCTGGTGTTGGGGACATTGTCAACAGACTGGATAATATCATGTCAGGTAATGGGAACAAGCCCATTATCTGTCTCAGTGCTGGTGGAAATGATATTGGGAAGGGTAGGAGAGAAGAGCTGCTAGATAAGTACAGGTCAGCTATAGATTTCATTAAGTCTAAGGGAGGGATCCCAATCATATGTAGCATCTTGCCTAGAAGGGGAGTAGGAAATGAATGGTTGTCTAGGGCAATTGGTGTAAATTGCTGGCTAGACAGATACTGCAAGGAACTTGCAATCCCATTCATTGACAACTGGAACAACTTTTATGGCAAACATGATATGTATGCAAGGGATGGGGTTCATCTCTCTGGGGCAGGGGTGGTAGCACTTGCAGACTCGATTGAGAAGGCCATTGGTGAAATGCCTATGATTTTAAACTGATGGAAGATAGAGGTATGGGTGTGTGTGGGAAACAAGCAGGTTGCAACACTAGGGTTGGAAACAGTAAATGTATAAAAGGCATTCAGCATGAAGTTATAAATAAAGACAATAGAACAGGTCAGAAAACAAAGGGGGACAGCAGAGGGCAGCAAGGGACTAGCTCCCTTAAGGTTTACTATACTAATAGCAGGAGTGTTAGAAATAAGATAGATGAGCTAAGATTAATTGCAAGTGCAGGAAACATAGATATTATTGCTATAACAGAGACCTGGCTCAATCTGAAAGATAGAGAGATGCCATCTGAATGTCACATACAAGGCTATAAATTATTCCACACTGACAGGGTCAACAGGAAAGGTGGTGGAGTAGCGATGTATGTCAGAGACAATTTAAATTGTTGTGTTAGACAAGATATTAAATTAGAAGCGTCAGCCACTGAATCTGTTTGGTTACAGCTTCTCGAGGGCCGAGAAAAACTAATTTTGGGTGTGATTTACAGGGCCCCAAATCTTGATAGGGAGTGCAGTAAACTTCTATGGGACGAAATTCGTAAGGCATCTACATACGAAAATGTTGTGCTAATGGGAGATTTCAACTATAGACAGATTGACTGGAGCAATTTGACAGGAAATTTAGAGTCGGGTGACTTTCTTGATACGATCCAGGATTGTTTTTTAAAACAGTTTGTGACAGAGCCAACTAGGGGAAATAACCTCCTTGACTTGGTTCTTGCCAGTAGGGAAACACTAATTAATAATCTTGAGGTTAATGATGAGCTTGGGGAGAGTGATCACAAATCACTCAGTTTTAACATATCATGGAATTCCCCTAATAATGGCAATCAAGTCTCCGTCCCTGACTTTCGCTTGGCTGATTTCATAGGACTGAAAAATTACTTAGGTGGGCTGAACTGGAATGACCTGACTAGGGGTCAGGTAGGTGGTGATGGTTGCCGATATGATGCTTTCCAGGGCATAGTTCTAGCTGCTCAGTCAAATTATGTTCCAAATAGGGAAATCAGATCAAACAAAAATGATCCTAAATGGATGAACAATAGATTAAAATATCTGATTGGTCAAAAGAGAGGCATATATAGGCAAATCAAAAGAGGAGAGGGGCAATTAAGAAATCGATATATTCAGTTAAAGAGAGAAATAAAAAAGGGAATTAGAAAAGCAAAAAGAGATTATGAGGTTAAAGTTGCAAGAGAATCGAAGACTAACCCAAAAGGATTCTTTCAGGTATACAGAAGTAAGATCAGGGACAAGATAGGCCCACTCAAAAGTTCCTCGGGTCAGCTCACTGACAGTGATAAGGAAATGTGTAGAATTTTTAACACATACTTCCTCTCAGTTTTTACACAGGAGGATACCAGTGATATTCCAGTAATGATAAATTATGTAGAACAGGACGATAATAAACTGTGCACTATTAGGGTCACAAGTGACATGGTCCTTAGGCAAATAGATAAATTAAAACCTAACAAATCCCCAGGCCCTGATGAACTGTATGCAAGGGTTCTAAAGGAATGTAAAGAGGAGCTTAGCACACCTTTGGCTAATCTTTTCAACATATCACTACAAACTGGCATGGTGCCAGATAAGTGGAAAATGGCAAATGTGATACCTATTTTCAAAACAGGTGACAGGTCCTTAGCTTCGAACTATAGACCAATAAGCCTAACCTCCATAGTGGGAAAATTTATGGAATCAATAATTGCCGAGGCAGTTCGTAGCCACCTTGAAAAGCATAAATTAATCAACGAATCTCAGCATGGTTTTACAAAGGGACGTTCCTGCCTTACGAATTTATTAACTTTTTTCACTAAGGTATTTGAGGAGGTAGATCATGGTAACGAATATGATATTGTGTATATGGACTTCAGTAAGGCTTTTGACAGGGTCCCACATCAGAGACTATTGAGGAAAATTAAAGCACATGGAATAGGAGGAGAAATTTTTTCCTGGATAGAGGCATGGTTGACAAATAGGCAGCAGAGAGTTTGCATAAATGGGGAGAAATCAGAGTGGGGAAGCGTCACGAGCGGTGTTCCACAGGGGTCAGTGTTGGGCCCCCTGCTGTTCACAATCTACATAAACGACATAGATGAGGGCATAAAGAGCGACATCGGCAAGTTTGCCGATGACACCAAAATAGGCCGTCGAATTCATTCTGACGAGGACATTCGAGCACTCCAGGAAGATTTGAATAGACTGATGCAGTGGTCGGAGAAGTGGCAGATGCAGTTTAATATAGACAAATGCAAAGTTCTAAATGTTGGACAGGACAATAACCATGCCACATATAAACTAAATAATGTAGATCTTAATATTACGGATTGCGAAAAAGATTTAGGAGTTCTGGTTAGCAGTAATCTGAAACCAAGACAACAGTGCATAAGTGTTCGCAATAAAGCTAATAGAATCCTTGGCTTCATATCAAGAAGCATAAATAATAGGAGTCCTCAGGTTGTTCTTCAACTCTATACATCCTTGGTTAGGCCTCATTTAGATTATGCTGCACAGTTTTGGTCACCGTATTACAGAATGGATATAAATTCTCTGGAAAATGTACAAAGGAGGATGACAAAGATGATCCCATGTATCAGAAACCTTCCCTATGAGGATAGACTAAGGGCCCTGAAACTGCACTCTCTAGAAAGACGTAGAATTAGGGGGGATATGATTGAGGTTTATAAGTGGAAGACAGGAATAAATAAAGGGGATGTAAATAGTGTGCTGATAATATCTAGCCTAGACAGGACTCGCAGCAATGGTTTTAAGTTGGAAAAATTCAGATTCAGGAGGGATATAGGAAAGTACTGGTTTGGTAATAGAGTTGTGGATGAGTGGAACAAACTCCCAAGTACCGTTATAGAGGCCAGAACGTTGTGTAGCTTTAAAAATAGGTTGGATAAATACATGAGTAGATGTGGGTGGGTGTGAGTTAGACCTGATAGCTTGTGCTAACGGGTCGGTTGCCGTGTTCCTCCCTTGAGTCAATGTGACCTGACCTGACTAGGTTGGGTGCATTGGCTTAAGCCGGTAGGGACTTGGACCTGCCTCGCATGGGCCAGTAGGCCTTCTGCAGTGTTCCTTCGTTCTTATGTTCTTATGTTCTTAAGAGTGTCATCATGGGTTTGGCATCCCTAGTTTTGAAGGCTCTCATTATCCATCCTGTCATTTTTCTAGCAGATGCGATTGATACAATGTTATGGTCTTTGAAGGTGAGATCCTCTGATATGATCACTCCCAGGTCTTTTACATTAGTTTTTTGCTCTATTGTGTGGTTGGAATTTGTTTTATACTCCGATATATTTTTTATGTCCTCACGTTTTCCATATCGGAGTAATTGAAATTTCTCATCATTGAACTTCATATTGTTTTCTGCAGCCCATTTGCAGATTTGGTTGATGTCCGCCTGGAGTCTGGCGGTGTCTTCAATGGAGAACACTGTCATGCAAATTCGGGTGTCATCTGCAAAGGAAGACACGGTGCTGTGGCTTATATCCCTGTTTATGTCAGATATGAGGATGAGGAACAGGATGGGAGCAAGTACTGTGCCTTGTGGAACAGAGCTTTTCACCGTAGCCACCTTTACTCTGTTTACTACTTTACTCTGTTTACTACTACTCTTTGTGTTCTATTTGTTAGAAAATTATAGATCCATCTACCAACTTTTCCTGTTATTCCTTTATCATGCATTTTGTGTGCTATTACTCCATAGTGACACTTGTCAAAGGCTTTTGCAAAGTGCATATATTACATCTGCATTCTGTTTGCCTTCTTGAGCTTCCAGGACCTTGTCATAGTGGTCCAGTAGTTAAGACAGACAGGAGTGACCTGCTCTAAACCCATGTTGCCCTGGGTTGTGTAACTGATGGGTATCTCGATGGGTGGCAGTCTTGCTTCTGAGAACCCTTTCAAAGATTTTTAAATAAGACGTTAGTGCTATCAGTCTATAGTTCTTTGCTATTACTTAACTGCTCCCTTTGTGGAGTGGGGCTATGTCTGTTGTTTTTAGCAGCTGTGGGATGGCCCCTGTGTCCATGCTCCCTCTCCATAGGATGGTAAAAGCACATGATAGGGGCTTCTTGCAGTTCTTGATGAACACAGAGTTCCATGAGTCTGGGCCTGGGGCAGAGTGCATGGGCATTCATTTATTGTCTTTTCAAATTCTGTCTCTCTCATAAAAAATTCATTTAGGTCTTCAACTCTCAGTCTAGTTAGCAGCTTGCTAAAAACTGAGCCATATTGGGACTTAAGTAGCTCACTCATTTCCTTGCTGTCATCTGTGTAGGACTCATCTTGTTTAAGTAGGGGCCCAATGCTGGATGTTGTTCTCAACTTTGATTTTTGTTTTTTTTCAACAAGTCGGCCATCTCCCACCGAGGCAGGGTGACCCAAAAAAGAAAGAAAATCCCCAAAAAGAAAATGCTTTCATCATCATTCAGCACTTTCACCACACTCACACATAATCACTGTTTTTGCAGAGGTGCTCAGAATACAAGTTTAGAAGCATATACGTATAAAGATACACAACATATCCCTCCAAACTGCCAATATCCCAAACTCCTCCTTTAAAGTGCAGGCATTGTACTTCCCATTTCCAGGACTCAAGTCCGACTATATGAAAATAACCGGTTTCCCTGAATCCCTTCACTAAATATTACCCTGCTCACACTCCAACAGATCGTCAGGTCCCAAGTACTATTCGTCTCCATTCACTCCTATCTAACACGCTCACGCACGCTTGCTGGAAGTCCAAGCCCCTTGCCCACAAAACCTCCTTTACCCCCTCTCTCCAACCCTTTCGAGGACGACCCCTACTTCGCCTTCCTTCCCCTATAGATTTATATGCTTTCCATATCATTCTACTTTGATCCATTCTCTCTAAATGACCAAACCACCTCAACAACCCCTCTTCTGCCCTCTGACTAATACTTTTATTAACTCCACACCTTTTCCTAATTTCCACACTCCGAATGATATGGCAAAGAAAAGAAATATTTTGGGTTTCTTTCATTTTCATTTATGGCTTTTAGTTCTTCCTGCATTTCTTGGCTCCTGTAAGATTCCTTTAACTTTAGTTACACGTTTGCTGTTTCTCTGACCAGTGTCTCCCTATGTATTACAGATAGTATATTGGTCTCTAACCCTTAAACTGTCCAAACAGATATATGTTCAAATGCGTAGTGCTCCAAAAGTAGATCTATGTTTATTTACATATTTTCAAATATAACAAAAAAAACCTAGATCAAAGTTTTTTACACGTTTTCAAATGTAAAAAAAAACAAAAAGAAGATCTACGCTTTTTTACATACTTTCAAATGTTGAAAATACGTAGGTCTACGTTTGGACAGTTTAAGGGTTAAGCTGCTCTGTTATTCTTTGCCTTCGCCTGTATAGGGAGTGCCTTTCTCTTTCTAGTTTACATCTTCTCCTTCTTTTCCTTCAAGGAATATGCCTTGAGCATACGTCGAGTGCCACAGAGTATGTATACAAATACTCAACTTTTTTTTTTTTTTTTTTTTTTTTTTTTTTTTTTTTTTTTTTTTTTTTTTATGAATATGCACACAAACTTTTCAGTACAATTTTTACATGTGAAAAGGAACAATGTCAAGGAACAAGGAATTAAACATCTAGATAGTTATAATAACAGGAGTGCATAAACATATAGTCAATGTGATCTAATACCCACATGGAGAAAGGTCTCAGTTACAGGTCTAATTTTTTTTTTTTTTTTTTTTTTTTTTACACTGTGCTGGTTTCAGATGACATACAGATAAATGTACTATTGATCTCTTTCTGAAACAGAAGTGCACTTATCTTTTATCTTTTTTTTTTTTTTTTTTTTTTTTGTTAATCTCACTTACCATCATCCATCCACCGAGATAGGGTGACTCAACAAAGGGAAACACATTCATCATCATTCATTCAGTAGTCCCGTGGCTCGGTTGGTAGCACCCTCAGCTCACAAACTGAGCCCAGGTACAGGTGGAAATGTTGGACGTGTTTCCTTACACCTGTTGCCTGTGTTCACTTAGCAGTAAGTTTGTACCTGGGTGTTAGTTGAAGACCTCAACACTTGGGCCAAGATTGACTCTGTTGTGAAGATCCCCAACGCTTCCTCGATGCTCAAGGTCACGTTTCTAGACGTTACCATGGCGACCAGAGCACTCTGATGGCCTGGCCATCTCTTACTACTACATCAACCCTTGTCAGATTGAGCCTGAACGCTTCACTTACATAACACCATATTGGACATGCTACTCGTACAGTCACTCTACTGCCGACTGCCACGTGAAGAACAAGATATGTTCCACCTGTGGGTCTGCAGGTCATGATTTTCATTCTTGCACTTCCACTGCTGCTCCCACTTGCATCAACTGTAAGAGTGACCACCATACTCTTGCAGCCAAATGTCCAGTGTGTAAGGATATCCTCTCTAAGAAACTGAAGGAAGAAACTAAGAAGTCATCTGGAACCTCTCCTTCATATGCTGCAAATGTAAAGATTCAATCAACAACATCCAAGATTATACAAGCCACTCAACAGTTGTCTCCACCACCTCTCACTACCAAACCTCCACCTGATGATATCTCTACCAAATTCTATTACTGCATGATGTTTGCTCACATGCAAAATGCTGCAAAACCTTGCTCTTTCAACACGACTATTAATGAACTTCTTGCACTTAACATGCCATCATTTAACTTCCCTGCAAGTCCACCATCAGCTGAGATTTTGAAAATAATCCCGAAGATCGTCAGTTTTGAAGCGCCAGATGACATGACGGAATTAATAATTGATAACGACGATGCATCCTCTTCTGAATCCTCCAGTCAGCATTCACCTGACAACATCCAAGACAGCACCACGCCTGCTATTCGTCGATTGGCTTGTCACACCATGACCAACCAAGATCCTACCCTACCTCTGCCATCAACACCACCTTCGTCAACTCCACCACCGCCTTCTCCACCTCCCTCACGTCCACTACCTGGATCACTAAGCATTAAACACAAAGGACTCTCGTTCTTCACCGTGACGCAATACCCCAGATCAATGACTCGCCTAGAACTCATCCAACATCTCCAAAACAACACTGCAAAGTACAGCAGCGACGAAAAGCCATTCCCTACCATCAACCAGATAATCCACCAACTCCAAACCAATGAACTTTTCTACAGCTCTCCCATACTTGTGATACAACTCTCTAGAACAAAATTCAATGCAATGAAAAGCGGATCAAGAGAATAACCAACTCATCCTGCTTGCTGCCTTCTGACACTCTCAGCTCCTGCCACTGCCTTCGCCATCCTCTCCTAGTGAGCCAAGTAACGACATCATTCAAGCCTCTCCATCTGCGCCTTCAGTAATTCGGTACCACATGTCCCAAAGTGGTTGGGCCACTTGCCTCGATTCCTCCTCTTCCCCTCCTTCCCATCCTTTTCCAGTTATTTCCATCCTTCCTTATCCTTCTTCCTTCTCATCTCACGACAGCTCTCGTCATCTTCGATTCGATTTGATTCGATAGGGCTGTGCTTTGAAATGAGCTGAGATAGGTATAATAATCAAATAACCCACACATAGGAGAGAGAAGCTTCTCTCTCCTTTGAGCTTAGGTAGAATAATGGCTAATAGCCTGTAAATTCAATTGTGTAAAAAAAAAAAAAAAGCTGTCTTGTCAGAAGTACACAGACATTACAATTCAGATGACCGTCCTGCAGAGTGCAGGCACAGGATTTCCCACTTCCAGTACTCAAGTGTATCTAATAAGTTTCCCTGAATCCCTTCATAAATGTTACCTTATTTATACTCCCATAAGATGTCAAATACTAAAAATCACTTTTAGTGTATTTCCTCCAGTCTAAGCATATGCTTTCTGTATTTTCAAGCTCCTGCCATATAAAACTTTCAACCTCCATCCATTCCTGCAATGACCCCTACCCCTTCTCCTTTCCCTTCCAGATTTATAACCCAGTAATTTTAGTCATTTCATTGACAATTGTAGCATTTCATTAACTTCTAGTGAATGTTTATTATATATAAAATTATGAAAATATTCATGTTTTCCTCATTCTACAGGACCCTGATGTAGGTGTTTACTACCGGTTTGTGTGGAAGATCTTCCAGCCAATGCTCTTTGCTTTAATTGGAACGGAAATTGATGTAAGATACCTTAAAATATTTGATACATTTAGGTTCTGGTACTGTATTTTGTAAATGAAATTCCTAGAATTAAAAGTTAGCATTCCTTTGCTTAGCTGCTACAGTTTAAATATATGCACAAAAAATGTATCATATACAGTAATTAAGCAATAGTGTATTTAATGGGTGTATTGCGGGGAGCTTGTAATGTTTGCTGATGCTTCATCTTCGTTTTGCTAGTTCATTAGTAATGGCATGTATTCAATGATATAAATTTTGCAACTGTGAAGAGTGTTGTAATTTTTTATTTTGTAAAAACGTAAATTATCATAATTTTTGATCAGATTCATTCTTTAAACTGCATTTTAAGGAAAAAATTGCCCAAAATCTCAATATTTCATGTTATTTTATTTAACTGTAAGTGTCAAATGCATCGATCTGGAGTTTTTTACAGTGATTATGTATGGGTGAGGTGAAAGTGCTGAATGATGATGAAAGTATTTTCTTTTTGGGGATTTTCTTTCTTTTTGGGTCACCTTGCCTCGGTGGGTGACGGCTGACTTGTTGAGAAAAAAAAAAGTTTTAATTATTGGCATATTGCACTTAGAATGCCTGTCTTTCCCGCAGGTTGCAGCAATAGACCCTGATACTATTGGCTGGGGTCTATTGGCTGTTGTAATCAGCCTTTCCTTCAGAATTCTTACCTCATTTGTTGTAGTGATGGGAGCTGCTTTCACCATATGGGAGCGTTTGTTCATTGCCATTGCATGGCTTCCCAAGGCTACTGTTCAGGTAGGTGTATTGGAAAGGTTGTTTATAATATGGCTCATATTCAAAGTTATTATATTCTGAATTCTAGAAAATTTAGATATTAAGGTATTGGGATTAATCTCTCAAATTCCGAATTTCTGTTTGTATGGTAAAATGCCTTGACCTCTCCTGGACAATACAATCATCATCTTCATAAACAAATACTCTCAAGTAGTCTGATTCGTTTATGCTACCAGTTCTTCACGAGAGTAGTGATTGCTGCGGTCTAGTCACAATTCAGTACTTAGAAATGTCAGAGATGTTGTAAAGCATAACTCGGCTGAGAAGTAATTAAGTAATACCATGAATAATGGGTTTTACTCAGTGTGATATGCAGTTGCAGTTTATGCAAGAATGATCTTCCACTGGTGTGGCCTGAAACCATTTCAAAGAATGTATCAATAAATTTAGGATCCCAAACAAATCTTAATCACACTGCTTGGCTTTGTTGAGTTATTAACCCTTTGTGGTTAGTAATCTGAATAACTGTTGTATCTGTGTGCTTCTGGCAACACAGTGGTAGTGTGAATGATGGTGAAAGTGTTTCCTTTTCAGGTCACCCTTCCTCGGTGGGAGGCAGCCAGCATGTTAAAAAAAAAAAATTAGATGGTATGGGAATGTCAGCAAATTTTAGTTGATAAAGACACACAAGCAGCAGTTAAAAGCTTTATTTAGTTAATATTTCTCTTGTTTAGCAGTTTTTTTTCAGGTTTGATCAGACTTAGAAAATCTGCTGCACAGGGAAAACATCATCTAAATAAAATCTCCGATTACAGCTTTTGTCTATGGATAAAGACTACCAAATTTCAATGGGTGCCTCTGCAAAGATGATGGTGAAAGTGTTTCTTTCTTTTTTTGGGTCACCCTGCATTAGTGAGAGATAACTAACATATTGAAAAACAAACATTGTGTCTGGCAGGATTATAGCAATTGCCTTAGTTTTTTCTTGTAAACTTTCTCTTGACACTTTTTGTTGCATATTCCTTAACATAATATTCATTGTATGTGTGATGGATGGTGCATGGGTGATGAGTGTTGCAGCGAGGAGAAGGCTGGAGGCAGTGGAGTTGTCATGTCTGAGGGCAATGTGTGGTGTGAATATAATGCAGAGAATTCGTAGTTTGGAAGTTAGGAGGAGGTGCGGGATTACCAAAACTGTTGTCCAGAGGGCTGAGGAAGGGTTGTTGAGGTGGTTCGGACATGTAGAGAGAATGGAGCGAAACAGAGTGACTTCAAGAGTGTATCAGTCTGTAGTGGAAGGAAGGCGGGGTAGGGGTCGGCCTAGGAAAGGTTGGAGGGAGGGGGTAAAGGAGGTTTTGTGTGCGAGGGGCTTGGACTTCCAGCAGGCATGCGTGAGCGTGTTTGATAGGAGTGAATGGAGACAAATGGTTTTTAATACTTGACGTGCTGTTGGAGTGTGAGCAAAGTAACATTTATGAAGGGGTTCAGGGAAACCGGCAGGCCAGACTTGAGTCCTGGAGATGGGAAGTACAGTGCCTGCACTCTGAAGGAGGGGTGTTAATGTTGCAGTTTAAAAACTGTAGTGTAAAGCACCCTTCTGGCAAAACAGTGATGGAGTGAATGATGGTGAAAGTTTTTCTTTTTCGGGCCACCCTGCCTTGGTGGGAATCGGCCGGTGTGATAATAATAAAAAATAATAATGTGTGAAATTCTGTGAGACAAACATGAAATGTAAGTAGCTATATATTTTAATGTCCAACTGAGATCCTCTTATACTTCAAAAGTTTCCAGTCATAGCATTCATTGTTTATAGTTTTTCTTTTGCTGCTGTCTAGTTAAGGATACAAAATAAGTTTTTTCACTTTGCTATTTTTAGGCTGCCATTGGATCTCAAGCTCTAGATTATGTACGACTTCATAATGGCGAGGATGAAGATATAATACGAGGCGAGAAGGTAAATAAAAATGTTTACAACTGCCTTGAAATATTTTTGTTTCCAAATAAACATAGTATAAAAAGGTTTTTAATGTACAGATGGGCTTCAGCTTAAACTCCCTAAATTACACAACCACATTTACAAGAGTGACAGTTAGGATCCAGTTAAAGGTTTGCATCCTCCGAGCCCACAATATGAATGTAGCTCTTGTTATTGCTCTCTCATAGATGAAACTTGACTAGAGTAAGGATAGTACTGTATACAGAAAGTGTTGTTCAGTAGTTATATTTTACAGATTGTTACTATAGCTGTCATGGTGATACTAGTGACTGCACCTTTGGGAGCCGCAGCAATCAAACTCACAGGTCCAAGGTTCCTCGCCAAAAAATTGCCAAATCTATCATTAATGAGTGATCCTGAAGCTACTGTGTAAGAATTTTTTGGGAAAGTAATTTTAATATTTTTTTTTTAAACATGTTTATCGTTGAGGGGTTAAGATGGAAATGAGACTTTTGTATGTTCTTACCACTATCTTTTATTGGACTAACAATATATTTACTAGTAAATTGTCTCTCTGTTAATTTATTTTTGGCTGTTGCTTTACATAGTTTTTATAGGCAATAAGTATCTTTTAAAAAAAAATTTTTGGAATGTAGTGCACTATTAAATTTCATAGAGATTAAAGTAGATTCTTTTATTGTGATAAAAGCTGATTTGATAAAAAAACTTATAAATACATTTTCATATGTATAACAGACTGCCATTTGTGTGTAATTGTGTGAATGATGTACATGTATATATATTATATACATAATTAACTGAAAGAAAATTCCTAATACTACACTGAAGAAAAGGCACATTGTGCAGAAGAAATGAAAAGTTGTCGAAACAAAAGCCCATTTTTCACTGTTGTAAGTGATACACTGTTTACATTCAGACTCCTAATAGAGTATCATCATTGCCTAAACAGTTCACAACAATCTGCATAGCTACAAACATTTCCGAACAGTAGTACAATTTTATAAATTTATTATCAATACTTTCTCAAAGGAGTTGAGAGTGCTTGCCCCCTTTTAAATATTTAATATGTAACAGCTAGATAATCAGTTTATTATTTAATGATTGATTAAGGGGTTAGGCAGTCCAAATCACAAAATAAAGTTGAAATAGATTGACCACTTTAACCTTTTCAAAATTCTAACCCTCTTTTATATATCTGTTTTACCAGTATGAGATGTCAAAATGCTCGTAATACTGTACTTTAACAATATATCTAGCACCATTTTCTATTATATGCTATGGAGACTAAACTTGAGCATTTTTATATTTTCGTAAGTTTTTATTCTGAATTTTATGCTGTAAAGAAATTTGCTGGATAAGGTTTACAGTGCTTTTGCAGGTAAACTGTCATAAAGTGTGAGGCAGCTTCCAGTGTGTCTTTGGACATCTTTTGAAATAATATTTTGCTCAGTAGATGCATACAACACTGCAATGCAATCTTTTTTAATTTTCTGTAAATTTTATGTAATTAATAATTTCTCCTAGACAATACAGTTAATCTGTATAATGTAAAGTTTAGCTTAGGAATACTGTACTTAATATTTATCAATATGTTTATGGCACCTATAAATTCAAGTACATTCTCTGAAATTTTGTCATGCATTATATGTAATGAAGCCTCTGCTTCATTTTCCAAAGAATCTGTGAAACATTAAAACATCAATTATGGCCATGTAGTATACATAAGGCCTTTCACTGTTATTTTCCAAAGATTCTGAATATTTTTTAAATCAGGCACTTTCAATGTCAACTGACATTTTACTCTTTTCTTTCTGTCATGAATATACTGTAAGGCTGTAGATAAATCTTACTAATTGCTACTTAAATTCAGTGTATGGTACTCAGAGTTTTGCTCTTCTGTGTTCCTTAATAGTTGTTGTTCCTATAATGTTTCCTCTACAATTCATGAGGCCTGGTCTAAAACCAGACTAGAGGCAATGATACCTAGGACCATTAACATAACATACCCCTAATAAAGTAATTCACTTTTCTTTATTTGGGTGATGGTTTCTACATTGCTTTGAAACAAATCAACATCAGCTTTTATGTCCAAGATTTCAGTGCCTGTAAAAGCTACAGAACTCCCAACACTGTACTACATTATTTCTTCACTAATTTCTTGGTGCACATGCCTGTGAGCATATGCTTACCAACACCAAACATTTTTAAATTCTTAATTCCACATACTATAGTACGTGTTATTCTTAAAGTTAGTCTTTTTTTTTTTTTACAATTAAAGCTTAATTATATATTTTTTCTAATGAACAGATATGTACCCTATTAATGTGTGGTTTTCTAGGTGGTTACCAAAATCTGTCCATCCTCTGTAAATCTGACCTAAACCAATCTTCATATGGCCATAGCAATACTTAAAACTTTAGCTGCTCTGCAGTGATACATTTAGCTTCTCTGCAGTTACTGGTGATGTTGTACATTAACTGTTCTATGGGGAAAAAGGATTATCTGGAGTCGCTCTTCAGAAATGATTATCCTAATACATAGAATGTCCAGACTAATACTTTTGGAATTTTCTGAGAGTTAATTTTATATTTGCCTTGATGCTGGTTACTCTTATTGCAACCATTAAGCTGATCAGAAACTTGCTCCACAGGGTTTTCTCTGCAGTTCCATAATTCATCCTTATGTCAAAATCCCTCCACTCATAGGAAACTCTATATCCACGTTTTTCCTGGCCTGCTCATTTTCTCAATGCAGCACCTAGGGTTTAACATGTTGTTAGTTTGCAATTTATTCATGCTAGTTTTGGCATTCTGTTTTATCAAAGTTGATTTTTTTTTTTTGTTATCAGTTCATTTTATCATTAATGATCATTATAAAATATTGTACTATCTAATGTAAAGGCAGAATTCTCATTTAAAGACACCATTTATATTTTTGTTTCTCTCCCCAACAAGCCGGCCGTCTCTTGTATGTACTACGTGTGTATATAATTAATGCATTACTGTACTAAACAACCCTTTATGATTATTGTAAATATTTGTACTTTATGCTGTGACTATCCACTGTTTATTTTTAATGTTTATTATAATTTTCATATAATTATAGGCTATTACAAGCTAATCTCTATTTATGTGTTTTGATAGCTATATACAATATGTACAAAGATTTATGATAACTGCAATTATTGATAGACTGTTATTTGTACTAACTTTGTATATACTCTAAATTACAGTGATATAAGTAGTCATTGTAATTTGCAGAATTTGTGTAGTTTTTCTAAAATTTGTTGGATCAAGTCTTTTATGTTGTGTAATTTTTGTCTGGAGATTTTTATGAAGATGATTATTCATGACATCAGCTGGCATACTGTACAGAAGATGCATGTAGGTTATTATCATAACTACAAGAAACTTTATACAGTCAGAGTACATGTATATGTATTTTGTTATACGTTGGACAATATTTAAGCGAGCTCAAAGCAGAATACCCTGTACTTGTGTTCTGTGAGCTTAGTAACTGGTTTATTGGAATCTGTTAATCTGTCCATCAGCCATACTTCATTCCTGGCTGTGTGTGTTGGTGCATATGCTGACTACGTGTAATACAAGAGGTCTCCAACTTGTAAAAATCCTTAGTTACACATTAGAACTTAAAAATGAGGCATTAAACCTTTAAACTGGGCATAACTTAATACATAATATGAGAGGCATTGCATGGCAGAAAAGAATAAGTGCCATGATGGCCAAAATCCAGATTAGTGACTGAATAGATTCCTTAATGTTTTGTCTGTTTGTGGGAATGTGTAGATAGTGTCTTTTTGTATCTGTAAGTTAGGCTCAGGGCTTCATAACAAAGTATGGTAACTTGAGCTTTGTAGTTCCAGTCTCCCCTACATTTCTGTTTTTCTTCATTCTTTGAATTTGGTGGTGCTGCTTCTCTGCTGTGCAGTGCCTCGTATACACTCAGTGGCTACTGTATTAGGTACACCCTTCTTATAATGGGCAGGGCATCCCTTCCCCTCATTGCCCCCAGAACAGCCTGAATTCCTATTGGCATGGATTCAAGGTACTGGAAACATTCTTAAGAGATCCTGATCCATGTTGGCATGATAGCCTCACGCAGTGGCTGCAGATTTGTTGGCTTCACACTCATGCTGCGAATCTCCCTTACCACTTTATGCCAAATTCTGACCCTACCATCTGTATGTTACAGCAAAAATCATGATTTGTCAGACCAAGCAATGTTTTTCTAATCTTCAGCCCTCCCGTTTTGGTGAGCTTGTGCCCTTTGTAGCCTCAGTTTCCTGTTCTTAGCTGACAGGAATGGAAAACGCGGTGTGGTCTGCTGCTGTACCCAATCCACTTCAAGATTCGATGTGTTGTGCATTGCAGAAGAGCATCTGCTCTTCTGCAAAGCACTATTATAATGCATAGTTAGTTTTGTACTGTTACCTGCCTGTCAACTTGAACCAGTCTAGCCATTCTCCTCTGACCTCTCTCTCATTAACAAGGCATTTTCACCCACAGAACTGCTGCTCATTGAATGTTTTGTATTCTTTTACACCATGTGTGTGTGAAAATCCCATGAGATCAGCAGTTGCTGAGATACTCAATCTGTGCCATCTGACACCAACAGTCATTCCATGGTCAAAGTCACTTAGATGACATTTCTTCCCCTTTCTGAAGTTCAGTCTGATTAACAACTGCTTGTTGACCAATACTGCATGCTTTCAGGCATTGAGGTGCTGCAACATTAACTAGCAGGTGTATCATATAAAGTGGCCTCAGAGTGCAGGCACTGCCCTTCCCACCTCCAGGACTCGGTTTCTCTTAACTGGTTTTTCTGAATCCCTTGTTCAGAGGTCCCTTGCTCACACTCCAAATCCTAGTAATACACTTAAATTTCCACAGCTTGATATTTTAGACTTTCAAACAACTTCTGGGGTTGTGCTTAACCTTGTATCCCCTAGAAAAGAATCCTGGCCCATGTGCATTATGATGGAGTATTGAACTATGGGACTACACAAGACCAGTACCCCATGTGATACCATGTTACCGAGACTCGGTAATGTGAGTCAGATTAAGAAGATTCCTGTGTATAGTGACATAGGTAGTAGCAATGAAAGTTACAGTCAACTAATGAATTTCACCAAAAATGCTGTGAAGAATTTCACAAATACACCTACCATCCGACTTACGACCGAGTTCGGTTCCGAGAAACCGGTCGTAAGTCGAAATGGTCGTAAGTCGAACTTTACTACTGAATATCAACAAAAAAATTTTGTAATAACTTTATTTTATTGTTTTATTTTGGTATTTCATGTTTTACTTTACTTTTTATGTTGTTAGTACTGTATTTTATACTGTAAGGTTTAGGATAAACACTGTGTACAACACAAATAGTTGTTTATTTCCCAGAAATTTGGCATAAAAAACACGGTCGTAAGTCGAGTGGTCGTAAGTCGGATGGTAGGTGTATAAAATTATATGAGAGAAGTGATGCAGATACTATCTGTCTACCACAAAATACTGTATAACGAGTCCCACAGCCTCCCTTACTATTTAATGTCTTCCCCCACTGAAAAAAAGGTAGTTACTTCATTATATGATAGTCTCCATGCAATAACTTGTGAATGCCTCATCTGATTGGCTTCAAATCTTCAATGCTGATTTTTTTAGCACACTTGCAGTCTCCCACCAAGGCAATGTGACCCAAAAAAGAAAATTTTATCATTCACAATATCACTATCTTGCCAGAGGTACCTCTTCAAGGGGGGCTCCTTGGTGTGGTGAAGAGGCTCTTGGTCTGAGGAATTAGCCCTGTCGGTCTTCATCCTCAGACCGAACCTAATTACCCCCCATTCTCCCCTCCCCTATCCCATCCTCCCCATCCTCCCCTTTTTCCATTCCTCCTCCTCCTCCTCATCCCTCCCTTTTGCCCTTCCTCTTTTTAGCCTTCGTGATTTCTCTCACAGGCGCGCTAGTTCCTAGGTAGGGGAAAGGACACCGGGGTCCATCCCATTCCGTTGAGGTTTCTTGGCGGTGGCGTAGTTTGCCGTGGAATCTGGATTGCCTGGGGATGTCCCGATCCCTCTCCGGTATCCCGGAGTAGCTTTGGGTGTCTTTTGGGCGACGGGTGTATCTCTGGAAGCCACCTTTCGGATTCCGGGGGTGGTGGCTGAAGGAGGTATGCTTTGTGGCGGATATCCGGCCGCCCTCTCTTTTGTCCACCGAGGTAGCTCGGCAGATGTGAGGTTGCTATCCCAGATTGCTGGTTTACTGGCATGAAGGGTAGGGTATGGCACGGGTTCCATGCTGCATCTGCGCTACTAGCGGTGTCGAGTCCTCTTGGGCGCGGAGGGAGATTTCTGGCCCTTTCATTCCTCCTAGGAACTATCCCTCCCCGGTCCCCCCTTTTTTTTTTCTTTTTTTTTATTTTTATTTTCTTTTCTTCTTTCTTTTTTTTTCTTAAAAACAAAAAGAAAGAAGTAACCTAACCATGGCAGCCCTAGTCCATGAACCTGGTACCCCCGGGCCCCTTCTTGATACCGCACCCCGTTCTGACCCCGCCTCGTCTTTGGACCACTCTTCAGACATTCCTCATGCCTCTGTACCTATTGCCGGTGCTGTTTCCTCACCCGCTTCAGGTACTGAGGCCTCGACTGACTCCTTCGATTTATCAGACCTTCGCTCTCCTCTGACTATGCTTCCGGCCTCTCCCTCTACGGTGCGGCAATTTTCAAATCGCCGACCCGTTCCACGTCGGACCAACTCTGGTCCCACGCCTAAACGTCAACGACAATTACCTGCTGATGATACTTCTCCACCTTCACCTTCTCGTTCTTCTCAGAAACGATCGACACGTCCTTCACTACCTTTCCACGCTCAGTTTCAGACTGAACAGTGGACTAAATTCTTCACTTTACGACCAACTTCCTCTACTGCCTATCTTTCTGACCATAGTATTGGCAAGGCACTCCTACGCCATGTTGGTAAAGATATTTCTTTTCATGCTCTTAAGAGCGGTACGCGCATCATTACCGTACAGAATGCTACCCAGGCTCGTGAGCTCTCTCGTCTTTCCCATATAGATACTGTTCCTGTCACCCTTGAAAAACATCATTCCCTCAATTCTTGTAGTGGTACCGTTATTCTGCCCCATACCATAGTTCAACAAAATTTCCAGACATGTGGCACCGACATTCTAGAACAGCTGGAACTCCAAGATCTCCCAATCCTCAAGGTAGACACTTACGTTCTTCCTGCCCGTGGGCGGAGACGATACCCTAGCAATGTGGCTCGTTTAACTTTTGACAGCCGAGAACTCCCATCCTCCGTTTATATAGCAGGACATCGGTTACAAGTTCGAAAGGTGATCCCTACACCACAACAGTGTAGAAATTGCTGGCGATTTGGCCATCCAGCGAAATATTGCAGATCTATCGCCGAATGCCCAGTCTGTGGTGCCGATGACCATTCTAATACGTCTTGCAATCGATCTCCCTCTTGCCTTAACTGTCATGAGGCTCACCCTTCGTACTCTCGCCGTTGTCAGGTCTATTTAAACGAGCGGGAAATCCGTTACCTCAAAGAGACAGAAGGTCTCCCTTATGCCATGGCAGTTTCTCATCTCCGCCTCCAAGGGAGACTCCCACGTGTTTCTTATTCCCGTGTTTCAAAACGTCCCCCCACTTCTGGTATCCCATCTTCTACACCCACCTCTGTGGTTACCTCTCCCATAATCACTCCTGTATCTAATCCTTTTGCTGTCCTCGGCTCAGACGTCCCTACCTCAACGCCTCAGTCTAATCTCGCTTCTTCGAGTTCTCTCTTACAAGCCTCAGTATCGACGAGACCTCGTACGACACCTCTTCCCAATCGTCCCTCTACTTCTCAAAAGTCAAAAAAAGGTCCGGTAACACCTCCTACCCATCTTCCACCTCCTCATTTTACCCTCCCTGTCTCTGTCCCTAGTTCTTCCCCTCTCACTGGCTCAGTTACAAGTGCAGAGGTTCACCCTCCTCCTCGTAATGTACCTTCCTCCCCTGTTCCCTCCCAAGTTTCTTCCTCTTCTGCCACCTCCCAGATTCCTGTCTCTTCTGTCCCCTGCCACGCTTCTCCAGTTCCCTCCACCCTTTCGCCCCCCCCCTACCTTGGTACAGTCCAATACAGTTCCAATCTTTACTCATCCTCCCCCTACCATTCCCAATATTGTCTCCCATACGACATCTCTGAATTCCGAAACACTTGAAGCAATCTCTGAATATATTGCAGAGACCAAACCATCAATGGACACTGATCCACCTTCCGCTCTTTCTCTCTCCTCTGCTCCATCTGCGCAACTCCTTTCTTCACAGCGCACCGTTCCTTCGCTGCTTGAACATTTTCCACTGCCTCCGCATGTGGACTTTTCTAACCCTTCTAGTCCGTAGGAACCCTTACCTGCGGATTTCAAGTATCTTTATCATTGCCAATCATGGCCTTTTTACAGTGGAATATACGCGGCCTCAGGGGTAATCGGGGTGAGCTTCAGATGTTACTCTCCCAGTTTGCCCCTGTTGGTGTTTGCTTACAGGAACCAAAATTACACTCTGCTGTTATTTCTCACATCTCAGGCTATAATTTATTGTATTCTTCAGATCCTTTTCCTGATGGGACCTTTAATGAAAGTGCCCTTCTTCTCCGCACTGATATTCCGTACCATCAGCTATTTATTCATACTTCGCTGCATTACACAGCAGCCCGTATCCACTTACATAGGTGGTATACGCTCTGTTCTTTATATCTCTCTCCTTCTCGGGCATTATCTATTCCGGATTTTGCCTTCCTTGTTTCGTCATTACCGCCACCGATTCTGTTACTTGGTGATTTTAATGCCCACCATTTCCTCTGGGGAGGGTCTCACTGTGATTCCCGTGGAATTCAGTTAGAGGCTTTTCTTGCCACCCACCCCCTCCATGTTTTAAATACAGGTACTCACACCCATTTTGATCCTCGGACTCATACTCTCTCTTGCATCGATCTCTCAGTTTGCTCTTCCTCCGCCGCATTAGACTTTACTTGGTCTGTTCTCCCGGACTTACATGACAGTGATCATTTCCCAATCATTCTTACTTCCCCTTCATATTCGCCACCTCTTCGCACCCCACGCTGGCAATTTAATCGGGCAAATTGGAACCTTTACTCACACCTGACTGTTTTTAAAGAGGTTCCTTCTTCGTCCTCCATCGATGAGCTTTTACACCTCTTCTCGTCCTCCGTTTTCACCGCAGCTTCTCATTCTATACCCCAAACTTCGGGCAGGCATTCTCAGAAATGCGTGCCTTGGTGGTCTCCTGCTTGTGCTCGTGCAGTACGTTTGAAACGCGCTGCATGGGGCAGGTACCGGTACAATAGAACCACAGAGCGACTCCTTGATTTTAAACAGAAGCGTGCGATCGCTCGCCGTGTCATCCGTGACGCTAAACGCACTTGCTGGCGAGATTATGTCTCCACCATCACCTCTGCTTCCTCTATGAGTGCAGTCTGGAAAAAAGTACGAAAACTGAGTGGTAAATATTCTCCTGACCCGGCTCCTGTTCTGCGGGTTGCCGGTGTTGATATAGCAAACCCACTAGATGTTGCCAATGAAATTGGCAATCATCTGGTCCGTATTTCTCAGGGACTCCATCTATGCCCCTCATTTCTTTCCTCAAAGTCTGCCAGAGAGTTAGCACCCTTGGACTTTTCTTCTCTCAGAGAAGAACAGTATAATGTCCCTTTTACACTTCAAGAACTGGAGGCAACACTCTCAGCTTGTCGATCATCGGCAGCTGGGCCCGACGACATTCATATTCGTATGCTACAACATTTACATCAGTCAGCCCTTGCAGTCCTATTACGCCTTTACAATCTTATTTGGTCACAAGGAGTTCTTCCACAGCTGTGGAAATCCGCCATTGTTCTCCCTTTCCGCAAACCAGGCACTACGGGACATGAAACCTCCCACTATCGTCCCATTGCTCTTACCAGTGCAGTTTGCAAAGTAATGGAACGTCTAGTAAATAGACGTTTAGTGTGGTATTTAGAGACACACAACAGTCTCTCCACTCGTCAATATGGCTTTCGTAAGGGACGTTCTACCATAGACCCCTTACTGCGCTTGGATACGTATGTTCGTAATGCCTTTGCGAATAACCACTCAGTTATTGCCATATTTTTTGACCTTGAGAAGGCATATGACACAACTTGGAGGTATAATATTTTAGCCCAAGCCCACTCCTTAGGCCTTCGAGGCAATCTACCATCCTTCCTTAAGAACTTTTTAACTGACAGGCATTTCCGTGTTCGGGTTAATAATGTGCTCTCCCCGGACTTTGTCCAAGCTGAAGGTGTCCCCCAGGGATGTGTTCTGAGCACAACACTTTTTCTCCTTGCTATTAATGATTTGGCCTCTAGTCTTCCATCAAATATTTGGTCATCACTCTATGTTGATGACTTCGCTATTGCCTGTGCAGGCGCTGACTGTCACCTCCTTACAGTTTCTCTCCAGCATGCAGTCGACCGTGTTTCCAATTGGGCCACCACACATGGGTTTAAATTTTCCAGCACTAAAACCCACCAAATCACTTTCACTAGACGCTCTGTCATCTCTGATCATCCTTTGTACCTCTATGGCTCACGTATCCCTGAACGTGATACAGTCAAGTTTCTGGGCCTCCTCTTTGATCGTAGGTTATCCTGGAAACCTCACATTACCTCTCTGAAGGCAACTTGTCACAGCCGGCTGAACCTTCTTAAAACCCTTGGTCATCTTTCGTGGGGAGCTGATCGTCGAACCCTCCTTCACCTACATTCCACCCTTATTTTATCGAAACTTGATTATGGTGACCAGATCTATTCAGCGGCATCTCCTGCTACTCTCTCTAGCCTTAACCCCATTCATCACCAAGGATTACGTTTATGCCTTGGTGCTTTTCGCTCTTCCCCTGTCGAAAGCCTCTATGCAGAAGCGAACGTTCCATCCTTATCCGATCGCCGTGATGCCCATTGCCTGCGCTACTATGTACGCTCTCATGATCTCCGCAATCCTTCCATTTATAGAATGGTCACTGATATTAGTAGACATTCTTTATTTGTTCGCCGCCCCTGCTTACTCCGTCCCTTCTCTCTTCGCCTTCATTCGCTCTTGTCTTCTCTTCAACTACCACCTTTCTATGTACATGTAGCATCTCACTTTTCCCTACCCCCCTGGGAAGTTCCAGCTGTTCGAGTCTGTTCTTTCTCCCTCCCTTGCTCGAAAGCCCAACTGTCTACGGTCGCTTCCCGCTCTCTTTTTCTTGACCACTTTCACTCTCATTCTCATGCCATTGCTGTGTACACAGATGGCTCTAAGTCTTCTGACGGCGTAGGATTCGCAGCAGTGTTTCCGGACAGCGTCGTACAAGGGCATTTACTATCTTCAGCTAGTATATTTACTGCTGAATTATATGCCATCCTTACAGCACTTATCCGTATTGCATCTATGCCTGTGTCATCATTTGTGGTTGTCTCAGACTCCCTTAGTGCTTTACAGGCTATACAAAAATTTGATACACCTCACCCCTTAGTCCTCCGTATCCAACTTTGGCTACGCCGCATCTTTACTAAGCATAAAGATATTGTTTTTTGTTGGGTCCCTGGTCATGTTGACGTACAGGGCAATGAACAGGCAGACACTGCTGCGCGGTCAGCAGTACATGACCTACCAGTTTCTTATAGAGGTATTCCATGTACGGACTATTTTGCTGTAATATCTTCCCACCTTCACACCCGTTGGCAACAACGTTGGTCTACTATGCTCGGCAACAAACTTCAGTCTATTAAACCGAGTATAGGTTACTGGCCGTCTTCTTATCACCAGTGTCGAGGTTGGGAGACTACTCTCTCCCGTCTTCGCATTGGCCATACTCGTCTTACTCATGGATATCTCATGGAGAGGCGTCTTGCTCCTCTCTGTGAGAATTGCCAAGCTCCATTATCAGTCAGCCACATTCTGTTGGACTGCCCACTTTATCAACGAGCACGCAGAATTTACCTCTGTCGTCGTCTTCGCCCCGCTGCTCTCTCTTTACCTTCCCTTCTCGCTGATGGACCCACCTTTCATCCGGACTCTCTCATTGACTTTTTGACAACGACTGACTTACTTCACAAATTCTGATACGTTCAGCCCTTTCTACTTGTATCTCTTGCTACCCTCTACCCCCGTACTATCCCCTGCCCCGCTGTTTTCTGTAACCTGCTGATCATCCCCCCTCCCTTCTGCCATCCAATTCCCTTGCTTCCTTCCCTACCCTGCAGCGCTGTATAGCCCTTGTGGCTTAGCGCTTCTTTTTGATTATAATAATAATAATTGCCAGAGGTGTGTAGATATGACAGTTTAGATGTCACTTCAAACAGCAAATATCTCAAACTCTTTTAAAATGCAGGCACTGTACTCCCACGTCCAGGACTCAAGTCCGGCTAACTGGTTTCCCTGAATCCCTTCACAAAATATTACCCCACACAGTGCTGATATTTAATTGTAATAAAAACCTATTTTGTAGGTAGTAGGTTGGTAGACAGCAACCGCCCAGGGAGGTACTACCGTCCTGCCAAGTGAGTGTAAAACGAAAGCCTGTAATTGTTTTACATGATGGTAGGATTGCTGGTGTCTTTTGTCTGTCTTATAAATATGCAAAATTACAGGTACGTCTTGCTACTTCTACTTACACTTAGGTCACACTACACATACGTGTACAAGCATATATATACACACCCCTCTGGGTTTTCTTCTGTTTTCTTTCTAATTCTTGTTCTTGTTTATTTCCTCTTATCTCCATGGGGAAGTGGAACAGAATTCTTCCTATGTAAGCCATGCGTGTCGTAAGAGGCGACTAAAATGCCGGGAGCAAGGGGCTAGTAACCCCTTCTCCTGTATATATTACTAAATTTAAAAGGAGAAACTTTAGTTTTTTCTTTTGGGCCACCCTGCCTCGGTGGGATATGGCTGGTATGTTGAAAGAAAGAAGGAGAAACCTATTTTGTACTATACTTTAGCTCTTGTGGTTTAGCGCTTCTTTTTTTATTATAATAATAATAATAATGTATACTATACTTTTGTTCCCTTAAAGGAGGTTCTGTATTGCAGTGATGGGCTTTTGATCCAAGGAATTTGATCTGACTTCTGTTTCCTTATATCTAACCTGAATGCCTTCTAGTCCCCCAGGTGCTGTATGACCCCAATGGGTTTCAGCACTCCTCCATTAATATAGGAACATTCATTTTTCATGCATTGAGGTAGAGGTGGGTCTGGGCTGGTGGGATCCTGGAATACCATTCTCAGATTGCATAGTGACCAAAATACTTCTAGTTCAAAATGCTACCCACAGCAAGCAAGACTGTCAAGCTCAGACCTGTGCACAGTTTAAGGGTTAAGAACCAACAACTGAGCTGCATTATATAACGTCCTATTGTTTCCTATACAGACTCTCGTAAATTGAAAAACCACGAATGCTGCATGTAAGTTGGGACTTCCTGTTTTACACTGAATTCAGTGCAGCAATTAGCATCAACTTATTGTTGCCTGTATCTCCCATGCATTTCAGTGCTATACATTGTAAACTTGATATTATGTACATTAACAATAATTGTATAATCAAATAAGCCGCTAAACCCAAAAGGGGCTTTTATGTGTATTAAAACGCTAGGTTGTGCTTTCTGCTCAGGATGTCAATTTTTTCATAACTGAATATTATTCTCTAGTTTTTGTACTTACATGTGTGTCTAGTAACCCAAATCAGTCTAATAGGCCAAACTGTAATTTTTTTTTAAATACATATTTGTTTTCCAGTAAATAAATATTTACAATTTTTAAATTTAGCATTATAGCTTGACAGTCTGACCTAGCAATACATAAATAACCTGCATGTGGGAGACAAACTTATTACGGTGTTTCAGTCCAACTTGGACCCGTCTTCTACATGCAGGTTATTTGTGAATTATTCTAGCCACGGTACTGTGACTTTTTATTCTTCAGTCAGACCTAATTTTGCATAAATTAATATACTTTTGTTACTGGTGATCCTACCCAACCTGTCAAAAGTCAGCCTAAATTTAGTGTTAAAATTAATGAAATAGTACACGTCAAATTTTAATATGATTTTCAAAGAACTACACCAAAAAATTTCTACACACTCGGCTAATTCAGCAAAGTGAATCTTTACTAAATTAGCAGAATCAGCAAGTTTCGCTTTAGTAACACGTACTTACAAACCTATAGTAGGTGTCATATATGTATGCTCATAAATACTCCTTAAGCAGACTATTTGCTGACAGTTTCAAGAAGTAACAGGGCAAATTTTGTATGATAATGCTCCTTGCCATACTGCCGAAGACATACAATACTGGCTACACGACTGTGATATCTCATTCTGTATTGATGGCCTGCTAACTCAGCAGACTTAAATCCAATGCAACATGTGGAACTTTATTAAGCCCAAGCTTCATGGCATGGACATGTCCATTATCTCCAAACTCTTGAGTGCCTTTTAGCAGGTATGGGAGGGTGCTGGCTCTTCTATCCTCCATAATGTAATCTTATGACATAAGGGGTTCATCCAGTGGCATGGTAAATCATGAGAAATACTTGGCAAGATGAATATCCCTTACATATTTCAGTATTTTAAAGCAGTTTATGGCAAGTGTTCTCATTATCTTTGTGATGAGTTTATACTCATGCATATGTATGACACCTACTGTATGTAGATGCATTTTATAGCAAGTTACTATATGTCAAAGGTTCTTGTTGATAGACATGTGGCCTAGTTTGTTTGTATGTGCATATTTGTTGAACTGTTATGAGCAGCAGAAAACTTATTGAATTACTTACTATGTTTCAAATGCTTCTCCTCGATTTTTAATAATAATAATAATGTAATCAGATTACATACTAGACCCATACCAAGTCATACAGTGCTTCAGTTAGGAATATATAATGGAAGGCATGTTTGAAGGTTAGGAGTGTACAAGGGAAGGGATCATTGTAGTAGGTGGGGGTTATTTTATCCATAGTTGGTATAATTTATTTATAAAAGCATTTACACAAATAACCCGCACGTAGAAAAGAGGAGTTTACGATGACGTTTCGGTCCAACTTGGACCGAAATGTCATTGTAAGCTTCTCTCTTCTATGTCGGGTTATTTGTGTATCGTTCCAGTCACAGTATTGTGCCTTGTTTTGTTATTTATAAAAGCATTTTGCATTCAGTCACTTTTTGTAACTTATTTCTTGGCTATTTATTGGAACAAGTTAAAAATTGGCCTTAATTAAAATGATTGTTAACCAAAAAATATTTATCTAATAAAATTTCTGGTAATCCTTTTTTTGAGTTATCTTTAAGCAGATTATAGCATTCATTGTTCATAATGTACATAGTATAAAAATAAGGTATTTTACTTAAGTCAAATACAGCATTTACAAGTACATTAATTAATTAATTAATAAAAAGCCTTGAAAGAAAAATTATGCTCTTATTTGTAATATGTGGTAATTATAATTAGTATGTTACAAAGTCTGCTTATTTTATGTACAATATAGTATCTGCAAAGCAGTACTTATAAGGAATAAATTTTAAGATGTGCAATATTCAGTTCCTTTTATATAATGGTAATTTTTTTTTATACACTTGCCATATCCCACCAAGATGGCCGGTGTTTTCTCACATACAGTGCGTTCATTAATCCTTGCCAGCTTTATGCTTTTTCAGACATCTCTCAGTTTTCAGTTTCATCAAAGTTTATATATTTCTCTTCACTGCTCATTCTTATGATAATGTTTGTGCTGTGACACTTGTTGAAACTCAAGAATGTCCAAAGGTGTGATAGTTAAAGTACAGAGCCACATTCCTTTATCCAAAACCCTTGGGGCCAGTAGTGTTTCGAATTTCGGAATTTTTCAAATTTCAGCAAAAACGTATGAATACTCACACTAAGTGGGGTAAATAAAGACTACAAATACTACTACAGTTTATTTATAGTAATATATTGATATGAAATATTGGGATAATTATAGACCAGGAACATGATTCTCAAGACGATTGACAGACTGTGTTTTTAAAGACAACTTCAAGTGTCATCTGTCTTATTAACATAGGTTTCTGTCTAAGCAATCTCTCTCAAACTAAGTAAATAGCCATAATCTCTTGCTCACTCATAAATGCATGTTGTTCAAGGCCAGCAATTGATTATTTGTACTTAACATCATTTCACCATCACTCAAAGAATGCACAACAGGTGCATCATTGTCAGTGTTCAGTATTTCTTCGATGTCAGCTTCCTGTAACTCCATTAGCACACAATCAAGATCTTCGTTTTTTGCCCCATGCAGTGTTTTCCTATTTTTCATTAGTTTTTGGTCATAGCTGTCACTGTAATACTTCGGTAACTTGTCTTTCCGTTTCTTTAAATAAACAGTGGTAGTTCCTACACCATATTCTTCAGTAAGAGGCCACACTGACATCACAATCAAGCTTCTGCAGCAACTCTACTTTCTGTGTTATTGATATCAGATGCTTCCTTTTCTTTTTCTCACTGTTACCCATAGGGGTATCTACAGCTTTTTTTGACATTCAGAGAAATTAAACACAGTCACAAAATAAAAAGCAAAAACAAAATATCAGTGAACAGCAGTCACACGTGTGAACACTACAAGCACTGAGACAACTGGCGGCATTGGAGTTGTGTAGAGATGACTGACGCCCCACACTCCACAAAAAAACTTTGGTTTTCGGAACTTTTCGAATTTCAGATAAAGGAATGTGGACCTGTAGTTTGATGTTATTATATATAAACTTGTGCACTACTAATTTTTATACTTTTGGTTTTCTTTAAGGTTTTATAGCATATACATGACAAATAAATAAGAATTACAAATAGAACAATACTATTGAATCCACAGGAACATCATTTTGGCACCAGTGATATAAACCTGTTGCAGTGTGTATTGGAGTACATTTATGATTGTAAATCCTAAGAGTAATAGGTAACATAGTGCAAGCTTGGTTCAATTGTTTTTTCACTCCACTTACTATGTTATATGTCATTAGTGTCTGGGACAACTCACATTGTATTTTAACTATCCTTATGTCTGCTTTTTGTGAAAAAATTCAACTTCCTTTAGATTTCATTTTCACTATTGCATACAAACCGAGATATTTGTAACTGTGATTAGTGTAAGTAGCAGTGCAATACATGGGTACAAACTCATTCTGTTGATAGAAAATACTATACATTTTGCAGTTATAAACAAGAAAACCAGAGGCTCGCTTATTTGGAAAAATGGTCTAAGAGTTTACCTACATTCTCCATGGTACTGTATGGTAATGCTCATATGAAACTTCCTGAAGTAGGGCCAAGTAAGTGCTATAGTCCTTGTTTGCCCAAATATTGGATCTTGTGTTTGTCCCCTTTGTAATTCAAGTTTGCACCAGTATATAAATAACAAAAAGGCACAATACCGTGACTGGAACGATACACAAATAACCCGCACATAAAAGACAGAAGCTTACGACGACGTTTCGGTCCGACTTGGACCATTGACAAAGTCACACTAACAGGGGAGGAGCAGGACGGCTATATATAGGCAGGAAGAGGTGGAGGTAGTAGTAGTGGTAGTAGTAGTAGTAGTAGTAGTACAAGAATTGTATATAATACCGACAGGATGAAATGACACACGCACAACACCCGGGCATCCTCACCGTAGACGTTTCGCCATCCAGCCAGCCACTGGATGGCGAAACGTCCACAACAAAGACAACCAGACGCCGCACATGTGTCTAATTTCATCAGTAGTTGTAGTAGAAGAAGAAGAGGTAGTAGTAGTGGTAGTGGTAGAAGTGGGAAATAAGGAAGACGAGCCAGTCAAATATAAAGGAAGGGGAGCACTGCAAGAGAGCTAGAAACCCACAGAGGGAGAGCAAGCGCACCGAGGTGCGTGAAAGGGGAAGTGGTGAAATAAAATAAAGAAGGAACAGAAACACGAGACAGGAGAGAGAAAGACAACCCAGAGGAGAAAAGGAGAGAGGAAAGGGGAAGAGGAAGAAGAAAAAGAAGAAGAAGAAGAAGAAATGAGGATTCAGGTTAAGTCACGGGTGTTCTGAAGTTTGGAGCATTTTACAATGTAGTGGGAGAGGAAGGCATCTACAGAGACGAAGCCAGGGCTAAGGTTCATACAAGGAAAGTTGTGTATAAGAGAGGATTCAACTAAACGGCGACTGTTCGAGTTGGAAGTAGGGAAGACAGTTTTAGCAGAAGACCAGTCAATAGGATGGCTATGATCTCTGACGTGACAGAAAAGAGCATTGTTAGTGTTGGCAAGCCTAACACTATTTTTGTGCTCCCTAAGTCTGTCAGAAAGAGATCGACCAGTTTCTCCAAAGTATTGAAGAGGACAGGAGGAGCAAGAAATAGAGTAGACACCAGGAACATCTGTAGAGGGAGGAGAGGTATGAACGAGATTAGTGCGAAGAGTGTTAGTCTGGCGGAAGGTAAGCTTGATGTCTAAGGGACGGAGAGAATTGTTGAGATTAGAAAGACCGGAAATGTAGGGAAGGCAGAGGATAGAAGAGTTCCCATGAGTAGAGAGTTTGGGAGAGAAGAAATTGCATTTAGCACGTGAGAGGGCAGAGTCTATGAAATGGGAAGGGTAGCCAAGACGGGAGAACAAATTATAAAGAGTGGAAATTTCTGCTGGAAGGAACTGAGGATCACAGATGCGGAGGGCACGGAGAAAGAGGGAGATAAGAACACTTTTCTTGACAGGGGAAGCATGATAGGAAAAGTAGTGAATGTACATGCCACTGTGCATAGGTTTACGGTAAACGGAAAAGGAAAAACCTGTATCTGAGCGGTGGACATGGACATCAAGGAAAGGAAGTAAGGAATTAGATTCCCATTCAGCTTTAAACTTAATGGAAGGGGCAAGATTGTTAAGAGCTTCAAGAAAAGGTTGGAAGAGACTGGAGTCTTGGCTACCCTTCCCATTTCATAGACTCTGCCCTCTCACGTGCTAAACGCAATTTCTTCTCTCCCAAACTCTCTACTCATGGGAACTCTTCTATCCTCTGCCTTCCCTACATTTCCGGTCTTTCTAATCTCAACAATTCTCTCCGTCCCTTAGACATCAAGCTTACCTTCCGCCAGACTAACACTCTTCGCACTAATCTCGTTCATACCTCTCCTCCCTCTACAGATGTTCCTGGTGTCTACTCTATTTCTTGCTCCTCCTGTCCTCTTCAATACTTTGGAGAAACTGGTCGATCTCTTTCTGACAGACTTAGGGAGCACAAAAATAGTGTTAGGCTTGCCGACACTAACAATGCTCTTTTCTGTCACGTCAGAGATCATAGCCATCCTATTGACTGGTCTTCTGCTAAAACTGTCTTCCCTACTTCCAACTCGAACAGTCGCCGTTTAGTTGAATCCTCTCTTATACACAACTTTCCTTGTATGAACCTTAGCCCTGGCTTCGTCTCTGTAGATGCCTTCCTCTCCCACTACATTGTAAAATGCTCCAAACTTCAGAACACCCGTGACTTAACCTGAATCCTCATTTCTTCTTCTTCTTCTTCTTTTTCTTCTTCCTCTTCCCCTTTCCTCTCTCCTTTTCTCCTCTGGGTTGTCTTTCTCTCTCCTGTCTCGTGTTTCTGTTCCTTCTTTATTTTATTTCACCACTTCCCCTTTCACGCACCTCGGTGCGCTTGCTCTCCCTCTGTGGGTTTCTAGCTCTCTTGCAGTGCTCCCCTTCCTTTATATTTGACTGGCTCGTCTTCCTTATTTCCCACTTCTACCACTACCACTACTACTACCTCTTCTTCTTCTACTACAACTACTGATGAAATTAGACACATGTGCGGCGTCTGGTTGTCTTTGTTGTGGACGTTTCGCCATCCAGTGGCTGGCTGGATGGCGAAACGTCTACGGTGAGGATGCCCGGGTGTTGTGCGTGTGTCATTTCATCCTGTCGGTATTATATACAATTCTTGTACTACTACTACTACTACTACTACCACTACTACTACCTCCACCTCTTCCTGCCTATATATAGCCGTCCTGCTCCTCCCCTGTTAGTGTGACTTTGTCAATGGTCCAAGTCGGACCGAAACGTCGTCGTAAGCTTCTGTCTTTTATGTGCGGGTTATTTGTGTATTGCACCAGTATTCAGGAATTAGCCACCAATTGAGTTTATTGTTTGGCTATTAAAATGAGTGCATATTTACATGAATTTCATGCTTTAGATATGGTGATGTGCTTATTAGCTGTTGTCTAAAAGATTCTTCCATAGATGCACTTTAGGACAAATGCTGTATGACCCTTTTAGGTTCATTGTTTATTATAATAATTAAGGACAAGTCATATTGCCAGTTTCAAGGGTTAAACCCTTGCAACAAGAATTCCCTAATGACTGCTCTGTTCAACTGGTAACCCTCTGACTTACATAGCCATTGCAGCTTGCCTTATTTGGCATTTTTAGGGGAAAGACAGATAGTAGTTTGCTCCACATTGACTATAGAGTGGAAAAGATGAGTTTAACATTCTATAATCAAATCAAATCAAAAGTTTATTTCTTTGCAAAGGTTACAGTGTATTTACATTTCATAATTTGATTGGTACAAAGAAAGCCACTTATGCCGAGGCATTTCGGGCAGACTTCACCTAGTACTTAAAGACTACTCAAGTCTAGACAGGTAAAGAGTGGAAGATTAGATATTCAATATTTTACTCTATAGTTTGTAATAATGGCTTAATAGTTAAGGGATAATAATATATTTGGGAGAGTCGCTTCAAATTTGGTTAGAGATTAGCATAGTGTGGGTATACTTGTTATTGAGAGAGGATTAACAACATACATTTGTGAAAAGTGCCAGGAGCAGGAGGCTAGTAACCCCTTCTGTATATATTACTAAATTTAAAAGGCAAAACTTTTTGTTTTTCTTTTGGGCCACCCCACCTCAATGGGATACAGCTGGTACGTTGAAAGATGATGATGATTTGTTAAAAGTGACTTATGAATCACATGACTATTTACAATATAAAAATAGGGTATACAAAACATTCCTGAGAACATTGACTACTGTAGCTGACAAGTTCCAATGTATGTACTGTATTTGGAAGCTAAAGTTAAAAGATTGCTTGTAAGGTTAGTAAATTGATGATAATAGTTTCTGGGTCCCATAAAGAATTTTAGTAGAGGGGAGCTTCCACAGATACAGCAGCAATGTCGACAAAGGTAAAAGATATGTAGAGCTGAAGTAACTGAATTAGTACTTAGTTTTGATTTAAATAACGAAGTGACTGAAGTTCAATCTAATGAACTTTTAAAGAACTTATTAAGATTGTCTTTATGGTTAAATGTTAATCTTCATTATACTTAAAAAAAAAATTGCACTAAATGGTTAAATGCAACCCAGGGTTATATAATAATAAAGTGCTAAATCCAAAAAGGTCATACAGTGCTGGAGGGAGGGATGTGCATAGGGAATGAGGGGCAGGAGTGTGCAAGGTTTGGGATTAGTTGGAGTAGGGGAGAGTGCAAGAGTAAAATCTACAAAGTTGGTGCATAGGGTTAGTTTCTGTTTAAAGTCAGAATGCCTGCATCCCAGGGTTATACAGTCCCTGAGGAATGGGAAGTAAGAATGTTCATTCAATGGAGAGGGTAGGTTGTATTCCTTTGATCAAGAGCCTCTTACCAATATGAAGATGACACCCTTGAAAGCACATCAGTAAGTATAGAAATATGTGGTGTCCACACTGAATCACTAAATGATCATATGCCTTAGTCTTAAACCTGTAACTGGTTCAATTCATAATTAAGTCAAAGTTCTCTGGTGTCGTTTTGGTTTAGGAGGAAGAGTGAACTGGGTAGTCTTCTCATACTTTGCCGTGCAAAATAAACTTTTGAACGTATTAGAATTTGACCTTTCCTCCCCATCCTATATGTCCAGTTCACAAGAAAAATCTAACGAGTCTCTGACGATTAAATGAAACGTGGTGTTGGATATATTTTTGAAGAAATGCACAGTTCTAAGTGTATAATTATATTTCAAACTACTGTATTGTACTTCATAAACAAACGTGTTTCACCACATTTAATTAGCAAAAGAACATATGGTAAGTTTTATATAAAAAATATATCAAAAGATATGTATTAATTTGTAAATAATGTTGCATATACTTGTTCAAATTTTAGACCTGTTGGTATTAGCACATTATAGAAACAGTTGTAAACATGTAACATGTTATAACTATTAAAATCTGATAAATTTCAATGCATTTTTAATTCCTAAGTAACAGTCTTCTATTGAAGATCTTTCATGTAATTCCTGGCTCTGACAGAACCAAGTTCTCCTCCAAAATAGTTTAAAGCTGTTCCCCTCAAGGAAGATTCCTTGATCAGAAAAAAAAAAAACACTTCTCCCCCTCTCCTTACTTGGGTGGAACATGAGTGCCTGTCATTTTCCATATGCTATATGAGCCTTACAGCTTTAGCTCTTCTCCATAAATATTGCATATATAGTGCTGAACTAGTAGGGATTATACAGCACCTGGAGGAATGGGAGGCAATTAGGTTCAGTCCAAGGAAAGGGAGGCTAGATGTAATTCCCATCAATGGCTTTATTACACCAACTTTGATTATACTTTCCCTTTGCCACCCCTCCTCCCCTGATTGACTCTACTTCTGGCATACTCTTCACCCTCACTGGTCTCTGATCTAGCATATTATATCTTAGCACATCTTATCCTGCAGTGCTGTATGACCCTTGTGGGTTTAGTGCTTGGTTTTGACTAATGATGATAGATGCAATTCCTCGGACCAAGAGGCCCTCACTAGCATCAAGGAGTCCCCAAATTTAATGCAAATAAATCTGTTATTATTTTTTTTTTTTTTTCAACAAGTCGGCCGTCTCCCACCGAGGCAGGGTGACCCAAAAAAAGAAAGAAAATCCCCAAAAAGAAAATACTTTCTTCATCATTCAACACTGTTATTATTATTATTATCGTAAAAAAGAAGCGCTAAACCACAAGGGCCATACAGTGCTGAATAAATCTGTTAAAATTAAGTTTAATCTTTCCCATCCTGTGTGGCACTGCCCGTAAGAAAAAAATTCAAATAAACTGGATGGATTAAAGTTGAACTAATAGTGCAGCAAAATCACCGTTTGAAATGCAATCCAATGTGATGGGTGTTAAGCAAACTGCTATTGCTGTATAGACTGACCCTTACAAGTTTAATGTATTTTTTTTTTTTAACAAGTCAGCCGTCTCCCACCGAGGCAGGGTGACCCAAAAAGAAAGAAAATCCCCAAAAAGAAAATACTTTCATCATCATTCAACACTTTCACCTCACTCACACATAATCACTCGGAACACAACAGTTTTGAAGCATATACGTATAAAGACAACGTGTATTTTTTTTGTGATCATGAAAATTAATTTCCATTAAAATTCATTCAGAGTAGCCACACCATATACTTAATCTAGTTTGTTAATCGAAATAATGCCCATTGGGTAAATAAAAAAAAATGCATGTTTACATTTATTGAATGCCCCAAACTTTACCTGAGAAGTTCAGGAAGGTGTTCCCCATTTGGTTCCTACTGAGAATGAAATACATAACGAAATAATGAAGATGAATTATAATGAAGACAATGACAGCAGTGATTAACATTAACCCCCTCAATCCATGGAAAAAAAATGAATGCACTCGACACTTAGATCCCAGTTTTGTTGATTAGGCGCTTAGGTTCTTAAGTTGAGATTTTCAGTCATGGAAGCTTGCACAACAGTTACACATTTTAAGAACTGTCTTTAAAATCAGGTTAAGCATAATCAAGGTTAAAATTGTTGATAAAATGGTTTCCCTTGAATGCTTGTAGTTTGCTTCCCAGTTTATCAATTTATGATGTGATTATAATTTGTTTGCATATGGAGAGAGAAAGGTCACTAAGTTCTAACACATGCTAGAGTACTATTCAATCAGTACCAGTAGTTCTTCCATTTCTTGTATGCAGTTCTAACAAGTTTATCAGCAGGGTTTGGATTTCCTGAATACTTGTCTAGTGCAAGATCAATCAGCAAGGGTAACAGTGGCTTGTTCTTCACCTTCTCCTGGGACCATTTCAAAAGATCCTTCAGGAGCTCACCTAGAGCATCATTCACCACTCCAGTCTCTTCTCTTAGGGGTGCTGTAGCATCTTTGTCAGTATCAGGTGTCGTCGTTGAGCTGTTGTGAATGTGGAAGAAGTCTGTGCCTGGGGAAGAGGTCATGATCCTCTTGTAGGTATATCCTGAGAAAAATGGCATGGTACTGAACTCTTCTGGAGATTGGGTGTAAGAAATGTATGATCTGAAGTCTGGATCATGGAGCTCCTGGTAAGGTCCTATTTGTCGCTTTTTCCTGACTCCAGCATTAACGTCATTCTCATTTCCGAGGAGAATTGGGATGGTGGATAACATAGCAGCAGCAAAGGCAAAAACCATCTCTTTCTGGAAGTTTCCATCGGAATTAAGATCTGAAATGTCAGCGAAATTTGTCCTACGCTTTCTACTGAGAATATTTTGACTTGCTGTGTCCTCAATTTCTGGGAGCATACTTATAAGTGGTGCCTCTGCAGATAGGGTCATGGCAGGTGCAGCAACAGCAATACTCTCCATTATGTTCTCTTGCTTCCACCTGAAAATGAACATTATAATTAATGGGTGATTGATTTTTTTAAACACACTGGCTGTCTCCTATCAAGGTAGGTAATTGGAAAGAGAAAATACATTTACTGTCATTCACTCAGTCCTTGTCTTGCCAAAAGCATTCTGATATCACAGTTCAAATAGCCTTCTGAACTGCCACATCCCCACCCCTCTTCCACAATGTAGGCACTGCACTTCCCACCTCCAGGACAAATACAGTTAACATGATTCTCTGAATCACTTCATGTTACCTTGCTCATGCTCCAACAGCATGTCAAAGTCATCAAACCCTTCACTTGCCTCCAGTCCTATTTAGTGAACTCACACAAGCGGACAGTGGTTCGACTACATTCACACAGGCCTCAAGTGGCACATTCTGAGTTAGATGACCCTAGCACAGAGTATAAGTTTATTAAAATGTTTACCGAAAGTTTGTGGGGATAGTGATTTCTGCAGCTGAGAGAAGAGATGCAGCAATGTGATAAATTTTTAATGAAGGAGACAGTGATGATTATAATTATTATAATCAAAAAGAAGCGCCAAGCCACAAGGACTATACAGCGCTGCAGGGCAGGAAGAAAGCGAGGGCATCAGGTGGCAAAAGGGAGATGGATGAGTAATAGGTTACGGACAACAGCGGGGCAGTGGATGGTGAAAGAGTAAAGGGCAGCAAGAGACTGAACTAGAAAGGGCTGAGGGGAGTGCGAAAAGTATCAGAGTTTGTGGAGTAAATCAGTCGTTGTCAAGAAGTCAATGAGAGAGTCAGGATTAAAGGAGGGTCCATCAGCAAGAAGGGAAGGTAAAGAGAGAGTAGTAGAACGAAGACTACGTTGGAGGTAAATTCTGCGTGCTCGTTGATAGAGAGGGCAGTCTAACAGAATGTGGCTAATCGATACTGGAACTTGACACTGCTCACAGAGAGGAACAGGGTGCCTCTCCATGAGTAAGACGAGTGTGGCCAATGCGAAGGCGGGAGAGAGTGGTCTCCCAACCTCGGCACTGATGACAAGAAGACGGCCAGTAACCTATGCTCGGTTTAATAGAATGAAGTTTGTTACCGAGCAGAGTTGACCAACGTTGTTGCCAACGGGTGCGAAGGTGGGTAGCTATTGCAGGAAAATAGTCCAGAAATGGAACACCTCGATAGGAAATTGGTAGGTCATGTACTGCTGACCGCGCAGCAGTGTCTGCCTGTTCATTGCCCCGTACGTCGAAATGTGTATCAAGTTGGATTTGCACAATGGAAAACAGGTCTTAGAATAGTTTTACGGATGCAAACAATACTGGAGAAGTGGTCACTATCATGAAATTTCGTATACTACTGTCCAACTAAAGTAACACTACACATATTTAGCAAATAGAGGTATCAATTTGCTCAATATCTATGGTCTAAGTCATGGTATTCAGGACAAAAGTAAAAAGAGGCAAGAAAAAGACTCCAAAAGAGTCTACCAGCTCACGTGAATTAATGAAGTCCCTGGTAGACTAAATGTCCCGCAATAAAATTACACAACCCACACCACGTCTTATATAAGTCCTCTCCCAGGATGCAGCCCACAATAATTACCCAACACTCACATAACCTGCTTACTAGTAAGTGAACAGGAATAACAGGTGTGGAAATATATGCAGCTTTCCAAGAATGCAGAGACCGGTCATAGAATCCTCTATTAGTGACTATAAAATTAATGAGTAGATCAGAAGTTGAAAACCTATAATTATGCTACTAAAACACCATTAAAACAAAGTGGAATGAAAACCAGTAGCTTAAGTTCTTAGAAGTTTATAAAATGGAAATAAGCTAAATAATTGTTAGAGGTGAAGGATGCTCTTCAGTGGAAATCATTCATTGTATAATTATATAATACAAGATTTCTATTTGTCGAAGTTACATATTCGGCATTTTTTTTTTTTTTGAGGGGAGGGGGATATTAGCGAAAAAATGTATTTCCTTATATTTCACAGAAGATATATGACCTATAAGGGTTTAAACGCCTAAATATTGAGCATAAAAATTATAGAAACAGGTCTCCACATGTGAGCAGGCACAAAGGAAGCCACAAACATCAGTTCATAAGAATCTCCCTTCAAAGGAGGTGCCTTGATGCCGACAATGGGCTCTTGATGGAAAGAACTGGAAATACTTTTCCTTCCATCGAATCTAATCGCTTCCCCATTTTCCCAGAGCTGTGACCCCTAACGGCTGATTTTAGTTCCCTCGATCTATCCCTTAGGCCAAACAAAAAATAATATCCAACAGGACTCAAATAATGTGTAACATTCATTGACTGCAGAATGCCTGGGTCAGATGTCAATTTGTTTTAATTTGTGTATAGTCTACGGCTGTGACACTATCACGCTGTTTGATCTTGGGAAAGCATTGCTTTGTTGAAGCTAAAGAGCAATACTCATTTCCAGAAGCAGGCTGAAGTAAGTTGCCGAGTAGCAACCACACGAGTTCACCTCAGCTGAAGAAGGGGTATGTAAAATACTAGAAGTGTATAGATAAATGGTTCAAAGAACCGACAAGTTGATAAAAATTAGACACGTGCAAGACTTCGGTGTCTTTATTGAGGAAACGTTTCGCCACGCCGTGGTTTCATCAGTCCATACAGGGGAGAATAGTGAAGAACAGGAGTAGTTTGAGGTAATCAGTCCATCAGCCTTGAGTGGATGTAATCAGTGTTGTACATGTGTCTAATTTATCAAGACTTCTAGAAGTGTTGGACGACTGGAGAAGAGGTGCTTGTCTGCCACTACAATGGTACCCCAAGGTGAAGGAGGTATGCCAGCGCCTCTACCTGTTGTCCAATTTGCCTCAGCAAGCGCTGGCTTTTTGGCCTTTCCAAGAAGGAAAGATGAAAATGATTGAAGCAATAATAAAGGGAAAAAACATTCGAATTTGTCAACTTCCTTTATAAAAATGTGCCACCACCAGTAATCATCTTTTTTTGTGTTCTAATTTGCAGGTTATAGCATAACTTAAAACAGATTTTCTTTTTTACAATTTTCTCAACATAGTCACAAATTGTGTGAACTGTTGCAGAGGAAGATGTGAATATTTTCCTCAGAATGAGTGGGTTATTATATGCACTGGTATGCACTAAACTCGCAAGGATCACAGTGTCTACGGAATATGAGGCTAGGAGGCAATCAGGTTTGATCGGAAGGGGAGCGTAGCTCCAGTTCCTTGAATCAGGAGGCATTCATTTGCATCAAGGGGTGGAAGTCAACTTGCTGCGTCACTGTGTGGTTGCTGTCAGTGGTATGGGCGGTAGCGGGGTCGAGAAAGGTTGGCCTGCTGTATTGGGTTGCCTTGTGCGTATGTAAACTTCTTACGGGAAGGACCGGTAAGCTAGCGGTTGGCCTCCGTCCAATAATGAGAAAAAAAAATCCACTGAACGGGTCATGTTTGATCTAATGAAAGGGAGAATAATTCCAATGCCTTGTAACAAGAATCCTTCACTATCATCAAGGCACCCGTCCATGATGCAAATGAGAATAATAAGTTCACCTAGGAACGATATTATTATAATCAGCGGAAGCGCGAAACCCGTAGGGGTCACAGAGCACCTGAAGAACGAAAGGCATTCAGGATTAATTCAAGGAAGGGGAGGATAAATTCACGTCCACAGATCAAGAGCCCTTCACCCCTTCGAGAGGTGGGAACACTACGGCACCTCCCTCGACAAGTGGGAAAGCTACGGTAACGGTATAGCATATTGGAGGGTCTTGAAACCGCTAGGTCACTGCTTGTGGCCAGTCCCGTTGACACCCCGGCCCAGTGTCTGCCTCCCGTGTTCTCGCTCAGGTATTAACATTTTAGACACTTGAATTTCATGCACCTGAGAGCGAGACTGGCATCAGTCAATCCGTTTATCATTCTTTCATTTAAGAAGGGTCACACATCAATGGCACATTCAACAAAATCAATACTCTTGAATGTTACTACCACACAACTTTGGCTGTACTACCACACCTTTTTGAGTTTGCAGTGCCAGCTGATGTAGACATAACCAAAGGTAAGTTGTGTAAATTATGTATGTGAAATAAAAGACAGTAAAGAAGGGGGAGGGGAAGAACCCCCATGGAAAGCAGTCACTGACTTTTTTAGGTTATCCTAAGTAATCTACACATGCTGCAATGTATGACAATTTATGTAACTATTTGTGTGTACTTGTACCAGAATAAATCTATTCTGGTACAATAAATCTAAATGCTTCATCCATACTGAAGGTCACCTTCAGTGACGTCAACATGGCAGCCAGAGCTCTCGCTGAGGGCCTGGCTGTTCACTACTTCCACATCAACCCAGCCTTCATCGAAGCAGAGAAATTCCAACATATCTCACAGTGCTATAATTGTTACTCATACTTATACACCACAAATGATTGTCCTACCAAGGACAAGAAGTTCTCCTCCACCTGTGGCCGTGAGGGTCATGACTTCAAGAATTGCACTACTGCTTCACCACCTAAATGCTTGAACTGCAAGAATGACCACCATACTCTTGCTGCCAGGTGCCCTACCAGAAGAGACATACTCAAGAAACAACAACAACAACAACAAAAGAAACCCAACCCACAAGTAACCACATATTCTGCTATCGCCAAGCTTCAAGCAGACACTACCAAGATACTACATGCCACGCAAGCTGCTCCCACCACTTCCCTGCCAGCACCTACTGCCGACTCCACCAAGATTCTTTATTGCATTATGTATGCTCATGTACAGAATGCAGCTGAGCCTGGTTCCTTCAACACCACCATCAATGAACTTTTCAAACTAAATAATATGCCTGGCCTCACATTCCCTGCATCACCACCTTCCACTGAGATCCTAAAATCTACTGCAAATATTACCAGCATCACCGCTGCTCCACCGCTGTCACAACCTCCACTAGACACAGAGATGGACCAATCAGAGACCACTGAGACGTCGGCAAACCCCACCAATGAGAGTCCACTACCGCTTGCATCCACTGCTAGAGCAACTGACCAGTCGGAAATCTCGCCTTCACCAGTTCAGCCACCAGCCAAGAAAGCAAAAACACAAGAAACTGCGGATGCACCTCACGGTGCCACTAACACTGCTGCACCACAACAAGTCCGATACCTGAAGAGTGTATACTTCTACACAACCAAGCAGTATAATAACACAATGCTGTCTTCAGAAATCCATCAGCACCTCCAGGACGGAACAGTCAAGTATACCTACGACCAAACTGTTACACCACTGCAGACATGACCAGACTACTCACTGCCAACACCCAACACCTTGTGGAAGTCGAGTACACCTCAAAGAGGAAATTCAGGACGCTTCAGAATGGGGACCTTGAAGACGGTACCCTCCTCTAGCACGACTATCCATGACCATTCACCATGAAGATAAGTTTCCCCAGCACTTTGCTGTCCGCTAAAGCTGGGGAGTGGCTCCAATCGACCCTGTAACTGCTGCCTCTGCCCGACTGCGCTTCTCTTCCGGGAAGTCAGCGCAAGATAGAAGACGACACCCTCCAACCGGAGGGCCAAGAAAGAAGAAAGATGATCGTCACCCCTCACCCGGGGGGCCACTGCCGGGTCACCATCTGGAGAAGACCTGGGCCGGAAGTACCGGCGAATCAACATGAATGAAGTCACTGGCTAGTTTGTCTAGAGCCTGTGGAGTGGCCGGTGAGGAACTCCGTTCTTCCTTCATTGGAATTTTCTCTGGGGTAACTTTGAAGGTGTTGAAAATTGTGTTGGACACTTGCGGAAGCCTATCAATACATAAGAACATAAAGAAGGAACACTGCAGCAGGCCTAGTGATCCATGCGAGGCAGGTCCAATTCTCCCACCGGCTTAAGCTAATGCCTTGACCAGGTCAGGTCAGTCACATTCGCTTAAGGGAGGAGCACGGCATCCGACCTAGTAGCACAAGCTAGTCAGGTCCAACTCACCCACCCACACATCACAATCTAATCTAAGTCCAGACTTGTATGCACAGGAGTCCTGATCGGCAAGATGCATACAGCTATGAGGGTACCTTTACCAAATTCATCTTCAACAACAAGAACATCATCTGGGATCAGGTAAACTATACCTAAATGAAACATGCTGGGAGGATATCTTAAATTACATGGACCCTAACTAATGCCTCGAAAAGATCACCCTCCTGGTAGCTGAAGTATGTTCAAGGTTAATTCCTATAATACAAAAGAAGAGAAGTAAACTGGAGAGAGAGAGACGCTCCCTCTACAGGAGAAGAATCATTGAACTCCAAGAATGCCAGATTATGATACACGGAAGGAAGTGCTAACCAGGCAAGTGGAAAACATTGAGCTAAAGTTAAAGGACTGATACAGGATCCAGGAGAGACAAGAGGAGCTAAAAGCGATTAATGAAATTGAAAGAAATTAAAAATATTTCTTTTCATATGCCAAAAACAAGTAAAAAAACTACTTCTGGTATAGGGCCCCTGCTCAGACAAGACGGATCCTACACAGACAACAAAAATGAGCGAGATACTGAAATCGCAATGTGACTCAAGTGTTCAGCGAGTCACTAACCAGTTTAAGATAGACAATCCAAACAATTTTTTCACGAATGAGCCTCAAAACCCTGCCAATGTAGGCCAGATATGACAACCCTAACTCCACTAGACTTTGAGAAAGCCATCGACGATATGGCCATGGACTCAGCCCCAGCCCCAGACTCGTGGAACTAGGTGTTCATTAAAAACCGCAAGAAACCCCCCTCACGGCCCTAAGTATGCTATGGAGAAGGAGCTTAGACACAGGCGAGATTCCAGTCACTAAAAATAACAGATATAGCCCCACTCCATAAAGGTGGCAGCAAAGCAGCAACTAAGAACTATAGACCAATAGCTTTAACGTCCCACATCATAAAAATCTTTGAAAGAGATCTAAGAAGCACGATAGCAAACCACCTGGACTCCCAAAAACTGCACAACCCAGGTCAACATGGTGTCAGAGCAGGTCGCTCCTGCCTTTCGCAACTTCTAGACCACTATGATATGGTCCTAGATGCACTGGAAAACAAACAATGCAGATGTAGTATACAAAGACTTTGCAAAAGCCTTTGACAAGTGCGACCATGGTGTCATAGCACACAAAATGCGTACTAAAGGGATAACCGGCAAAGTAAGCAGATGGATCTTCAACTTTCTAACCAATCGCACACACAGAGTAGTGGTCAACAGTTAAATTAGATGCTGCCATAGTGAAGAGCTCTGTCCCACAATGCACAGTACTCGCACCTATCCTGTTCCTTATTCTCATATCAGACAGAGATGTAAACCACAGCACTGTATCATACTAGGATCTGCACGAATGTCATCCATTGAGGACACGGCAAAGCTCCAAGAAGATATAAACCAAGTTTTCCAATGGGCAACAGAGAACAATATGATGTTCAATGAAGACAAATTCCAACTACTCCGTTATGGAAAACTGGAGGAAATAATAACCAGGACTGAGTATACTACAAACTCCAATCACACAATAGAGCGGAAAAATAATATGAAGGACCTGGGTGTGGTAATGTCCAAAGGCCTCACCTTCAAGGACCACAATGCCACTATCACATCTGCGAGAAAACTGATAGGATGGATAATGAGAACATTCAAGACAAGAGATGCTAAACCAATGATGATCCTTTTTAAATCACTTATTCTCTCTAGGCTGGAATACTGCTATACATTAACATCCCCATTTAAGGCAGGAGAAATTGCAGAACTAGAGAATGTACAGAGAACCTTTACTGCATGTATAAGTTCCTTCAAACACCTTAACTACTGGGAGGGCCAGGAAGCGGGCGATATATATCATAATCTACACTTGGAAGATTCTGGAGGGACTGGTCCCTAATATGCACACAGCAATCACTCCCTACGAAAGCAAAAGACTTGGCAGGTGATGCAACATACCCCCCAGTGAAAAGTAGGGGCGTCACTGGTACACTAAGAGAAAATTCAATAAGTGTCCGGGGCCCAAGACTGTTCAACAGCCTCCCACCAGCAATAAGGGGCATTACCGGAAGACTCCTGGTTGTCTTCAAGAGGGAGCTCGACAGATACCTAAAAACGGTACTGGATCAGCCGGGCTGTGGTTCGTACGTTGGATTGCGTGCGGCCAGTAGTAACAGCCTCGTTGATCAGGCCCTGATCCACCAGGAGGCCTGGTCGTGGACCTGGCCGCGGGGGGCGTTGATGCCCGGAATGCCCTCCAGGTAGACTTCAGGTAGGTAGTCACCCACTCATGTATTTATCCAACCTATTTTTAAAAACTACACAACGTATTAGCTTCTATGACGGTACTCGGGAGTTTGTTCCACTCATCCACAATTCTTACCAAACCAGTGCTTTCCTATATCCTTCCTGAACCTGAATTTTTCCAATTGAAAACCATTGTGACGAGTCCTGTCTATGCTAGATATTTTTAGCACGCTATTTACATCCCCTTTATTAATTCCTGTTTTCCACTTATACACCTCAATCATATCCCCCTAATTCTACGCCTTTTTAGAGTGCAGATTCAGGGCCCTCAGTCTATCCTCATAGGGAAGATTTCTGATCCATGGGATCAACTTGTCATCCAACGTGCAACATCACTAATAATTCCATTAACCATGTACTTTACTGGCTATCTAGTTTGTAAGTAAGTTTATTCAGGTATACACAAATACAGTTACAGAATTATCATACATAACAGCATATGTGTAAAGAACCTAGGATAACCCAAAAAAGTCAGACAGTGACTTATTTCCATTTCCATTCGTGTATCAACAATAATGGTAGATACACTGAATACGTTCCATAAAATCCTTTGTTGTTGCCTTATTTTCATTTTCCTCTATGGTTCTAGATTTATAGAACAGATATGTCCTACATAACACACAAGGAGGATTAGTTACTCGTTTCTAATTTTTTCTAGATAGATAAATTAGACCAATTCTTCACTGTCTTGTAGGGTGACGGGCGAGATAACAGGTGCACAAATAAATTAACGAAATTGATACAAATAAGGAAGAGGACCTCAGTGGGAGGTCGAAATAGCCAATCTCTTACCCATTTTGTTGTCAACATCAGTTTTCTCTCAATAAGGAACTGAATAAAGACAAAAAATCGCCCCCCTCCAAAAAAAAAAAAAACTTAAATAGACAAATACCGATTTAAAGCCTAGGAAAAGGAACACAATGTATGATCTAAACGAGAAAAAGAATTGTATAGGAGTAAAACAAGCTAACAATTACCATCAGTGAAGGAAGTTTGCAAAGAGTTAAAATAAATAGGACCGCCCTCGAGCGCGATAGTAGGTTTACAGCAATTATTTTTTGTATTAATTACCTTCTGAATAAGTGGGTAACAAGAGGAAGCTCCGTACAACCAACTCCCTCAGCGTCGCTAGCTGTACTGATGATGCTCCCAGAAAACACAAGAAATATCTGCGGTCAGCTTCACAGGCTGTCGTACAGGTAGCAGTTAGTGAATATATCGTTAAATTATCACCTAGAGTCTGCCACCAGAATGTTAAACTACCTTAGTCAGCACAACATCAAATCAATATTGACAGATTTATTAGAAATTGTAATATAAATGTGAGAATAAAGAGAATGTAAATAGGAATGGTATTTTTGGGTGTGTGAGCGAGCAACGGTACCGTTGACCTGCTTGGCTGCAGGTGTAGCGGTTTGTAACTGGCGCCATGAGGCTTTGTCAGCTGTTTATGACCGTCATCGCCGTTACCAGAAACAAACAAGTAGGGAAACTTGTTTACTGTTAATTGCATTTCTTGAATACCTGAGGAAGACATACCGAGAGGATCATCTTAGCTAGTTACAGGATAATTATTATTATAATCAAGGGGGAAGCGCTAAACCCGGAGGATTATACAGCGCCTGGGGGGGGGGATGTGGAAGGCATTCAGGCTTAATTCGGGGAACTGGAGCACAGATCCAATTCCCTAAATCAAGAGCCCCTCACCAACAAGTTACAGGATAAGCCTTGTTATATATTCTGAAGGGAGGTTCCTCGATGCTGTTGATGCGCAACGGATCCAAGGGATTAGAACTAGGCTTCCTTTCCTTGAATCGAGTTAAAAGTCTCCCATTCCCCTAGCATAATATGACCCCTTTCAGATTCATATTTATCATGAATGTAATAACAGTAATACAACACGGTGTATATACTGTTTAACACTAGGGGAGTCCGACTTGATGACAAGGCAACGCCTGTTTTATCAACAGTACCGTTTGACAAACTCTTGCAATTGACCGTTCTAGGCATAAATTTTAATAAGTCCTCTGAGGATTTGATTGCAATCTAGTTTTAGATTGCAATGATTTTTTTTAGATTGCGTGATTTTTTTTTTTGGGGGGAGAGGGGGCAATCAAGGGCGGCTCTAGAATTTCTATGCAGATACTAATTAAGGTTAGCAGTTTGGTTGGAAGGGGAGGATAGAAGATAAGGGGGAATACTAACAGACCCCTGGCAGTCTTCAAGCTGGCACTGGACAAGCACCTAAAGTCGGTACCTGACCAACCAGGCTGTGGCTCGTACGTTGGATTGCGTGCAGCCAGCAGTAACAGCCTGGTTGATCAGGCTCTGATCCACCAGGCGGCCTGGTCACAGACCGGGCCGCGGGGGCGTTGACCCCGGAACCCTCTCCAGGTAAACTCCATGTCCTGAAGATAGGCTATTTTTTTGTCTGGAGGGGGGGGGGAGGGAAACTTGAAGATTATTATTATTATAATCAAAAAGAAGCGCTAAGCCACAAGGGCTATACAGCGCTGGAAACTTGAAGAGGCGAATGGAGATTATAGGGAGCTTCAACCTCTCCTTGGCCTCCCCTCATGGTGCTGCCACTGAGGGCAATAGTTTGTCAAAATTAGTTCATTCAAACAATGGGCAATGATACCCGACTCCACTGTACAGCGATCGAAACATATGCTGTGGAAAATAATTTCCCAATATTATGCTGTGTAAATAAACCTGATTAAAAGTGTATTTTTAAAAGAATGAATGGAGCCGACAGGGAGGCTCTGCGCCTGCGCAGACAGGACTCGCTATTGTTTTAAATTGAGAGTAACAGACATTTGTTAATAATGTGAAGAATTTTCGTGCTCTAGAGGTAAAAATTGGGTTGACACCTCTCATACAGGAGGCGAAATTGTTGGATGTGCATTCCTGCATAACTTGAGATATCAGGCGACTGGACAAGACTGCTCCACGAACCTCAGACAAGTCTTATGTTGTAACCTGGCCAGTGTTATTTTCATAGATAGACAGTGAGGTTTTCTGATTATGATACACATTAATCTCCAGTCAAATTGGCGAGTGTTATGATTAAGATATATTCTCCTTCTGTTATGTAATTGTGTATATATATAATCATTTATTTTTTATATACAGTCCACAAATTTATATATTTACCAGCATTCCTGGTGATCCATATTTCGTTGTAATTAATGGGTCCAGAGCAACTTGTGGATATGACAGTGGTAGGTATCGAAGGGGGACATTTTTTGCGACCCAAATTCCTACTTGTCTAACTGATAAATAATAATTATCTTTGTTCATTTACTGTTATGTATATACTGATACATTCAGATAAATGTAATTTTCCACATATGCAGTCTATATAGATTTTGGGATATTAGAATGTTAACCTACATCAAAATTATATCTGTCATTATTATAACACAAATTATGATTATATCGCGATGGATGTCAAACCATTACTGACGGCCGAAATATTTTTTTATTTACCTCTGGTTATTAAAAACTCAGGATAGCCCAAAGCAAAGTAGTAGTCTATTTCTGTTTCTTACATCCTCTTCCCAAGATGGGGAAAAAAAATGCAGTATCATACGATCCTTTATTGGCAACGTTTCGCCCACTCAGCGAGTTTTATCAAGTCACAAACAGATCTACCTAGAGAGAGGTAGGTATAATGTTTGTCAGGAAACAGGAAAAGTGTTTCCAGATGCTGGTCTTTGCCATATGATGACAGCTGGAGCTTTTGGTCTTCTGACTAGGGAGAGGCTGTGCATACAGTATATGTATAGTGAGAGGAGTGACGTGAAGAGTCAGGAGAAATATGTTTAAGTTTACTTCTTAGGCAGGCTAATGATAGGCTGGACAAATGTGGTGAATAAATTAGATATGAGAAGAACTTGCCTAGCATGGGTCAGGAGACCTGCTGCAGTGTTTTTCAATACCATGACCTGTTACTATATGGAATAGCGACGAGTTTCCTGGCAAGGGGCTCAGCTATGTTGAAGAAGCCGTTGTTCTGGTTAAAATTGTTGGATATGTTGATTCCAAGATTCCGAGTCTCTGGGTGTCTTCTCCTTGGCGACGAGTCGTGGGTTTTCATAATTAAATGGTTGAGAGAGTTTGTGCAAAACACAGATCTTCAAGGCGTCCGTTCTGCTGGGGTATCGGTGTTCAGAAATGCGTGTTTGGAAGTTTCTCCTATGTATACTTGGTTGGAATCGTTGCAAGGGATGTGTATACCCCTGCAAAGGATTGAACCTGTTAGTGGTGTCCCTTACTGGTGATGTCCTTTATTGTAGTGGATGCAATGGTAGTTACTTGGAATTCATTATTTGATAGAATGCTGGAGAAGAGTTTGGCAGTGGAGTGGGTAGGTAGGGAGGCCTAGGGTCATACAGCGCTGCGAGGGCATGTAGGAAAATGACTACGATTACGCCACGTTTAGTTTTGTCATCGTGGTACGAGCAGATACTGTTGGTCAGTTTGCGGTAGATTTTTTAAGAATTAAACTGATCTAAGTATGCATTTTTTTTTCAATGCCACAATATTATTTCGGTCCAGATTTAAAAAAAAAAATCAATTTGAATATCTCAGCTTCACGTCACCACTTGTGACTGAACTTCTGCCTTTTCAAAATTAAAGGCAAATAAAATACATTACAACTAATGTTGGTGGACGGAAGCTTGATCCAAGGAATGAGAGCCACCCTCCCTAGGTGCTGAATGACCTTTGGAAAAAGATATTTTCACAAGTGTCGGTATTTGAAAGAAAGATATATACCGTATTATAATATAGAGACTTTTTATTCCTAGCATTTCCTTAATGACAAAACAAGAAGACTTGGTACATGAAAATAAGTTATTTATTTAATGTCAGAGGAATCATCACTGTTACCGACAGCTGAAGTTGGGTGTTGCTTGGTGTTAAGTCTTGCTAGCAGGATTTATTGAAGTGGGTGATCTGGATGGTGAAGTCTCTAAACTTTTTGGGTTTAAAGCCTTATCTGTATATGAGCCATTTAACACGAATACTTCGGTGCCTAAAAAGTATTAAAACGAACTCTATAGAGAAATATGCACCTTTTAGAGTATATAAATGTCAGTGCATGTACACCCCTTGGGTTATATAACCGAGGTGTCAAGTATATGGAAACAGCTCGAGGTAGACAAGAGGATGTCTTCATTATCATCTGGCTCTAAGTCTTCAGACGGCGTCGGATTCGCAGCAGTGTTTCCGGACAGCGTCGTACGAGGGCATTTACTATCTTCAGCTAGCATTTTTACTGCTGAACTGTATGCCATTCTTGCAGCACTTATTCGTATCGCATCTATGCCTGTGTCATCATTTGTAGTAGTCTCAGACTCCCTTAGTGCTCTACAGGCTATACGAAAATTTGATACATCTCATCCCCTAGTTCTCCGTATCCAACTTTGGCTACGCCGTATCTCTACCAAACATAAAGATATTGTTTTTTGTTGGGTCCCTGGTCATGTCGACGTACAGGGCAATGAACAGGCAGACACTGCTGCGCGGTCAGCAGTATATGACCTACCAATTTCCTATCGAGGTGTTCCATTTCTAGACTATTTTGCTGCAATAGCTACCCACCTTCGCACCCGTTGGCAACAACGTTGGTCAACTCTGCTCGGTAACAAACTTCATTCTATTAAACCGAGCATAGGTTACTGGCCGTCTTCTTGTCATCAGTGCCGAGGTTGGGAGACCACTCTCTCCCGCCTTCGCATTGGCCACACTCGTCTTACTCATGGGTATCTCATGGAGAGGCACCCTGTTCCTCTCTGTGAGCAGTGTCAAGTTCCAGTATCGATTAGCCACATTCTGTTAGACTGCCCTCTCTATCAACGAGCACGCAGAATTTACCTCCAACGTCGTCTTCGTTCTCCTACTCTCTCTTTACCTTCCCTTCTTGCTGATGGACCCTCCTTTAATCCTGACTCTCTCATTGACTTCTTGACAACGACTGATTTACTCCACAAACTCTGATGATACTTTTCGCACTCCCCTCAGCCCTTTCTGGTTCAGTCTCTTGCTGCCCTTTACCCTTTCACCATCCACTGCCCCGCTGTTATCCGTAACCTGTTGCTCATCCATCTCCCTTTTGCCACCTGATGCCCTCGCTTCCTTCCTGCCCTGCAGCGCTGTATAGTCCTTGTGGCTTAGCGCTTCTTTTTTGATTATAATAATAATTCATTATCATCACTTGTCAGGCGACCCAGGTAAGTCTACCTTATTCCAAACTTGCACCTTCCCCGAGCCGAAGACAAGAAAGACGGCAGCTGCTCCTAGATATATACCTGCTGAAATGTCGAACACTTTGCGCCACTGACCAAACGTTTGCTGTGAGGAGAGAAAAAACATTCAGAGTAGCTAGAGTACAGCTTAAGAAAGTTGCATAATGAGAAAACTATTGTGTTGAAACTTTAATTTGCAGTATTTAATATATAGGCTTCAATTTTTGTTGTAATTCATGAAAAGTTTAAGGATTTTTTAATTAAAAATTACAGACAGTAGCACTGTGTGATTACCTTGATCTATAAGACAAATTTAATAGGCAAGAATCAGCCGTGTATAACTTACACACTCTTAACGTAAGAAGATTTTACTATCACAAAACTGTTCTTTCAAAATAAGGAATAAAATGCGTCAGCCTGAGCTGGAAGACTTCATTAGTGATGAGAACATCTTAAGCATTGCACGATTACTTCATCAGCTACGGGAACTTTAAATTTTTCTCTCCCCCCAATGAACAGCAGGGGTGTCACTAGCACGTTAAGAGACCATACAATAAGTGTCAGGGGCCCGAGACTGTTCAACTGCCTCCCAGCACACATAAGGGGGATTACCAACAGACCCCTGGCAGTCTTCAAGCTGGCACTGGACAAGCACCTAAAGTCGGTTCCTGACCAGCCGGGCTGTGGCTCGTACGTTGGTTTGGGTGCAGCCAGCAGCAACAGCCTGGTTGATCAGGCTCTGATCCACCAGGAGGCCTGGTCACAGACCGGGCCGCGGGGGCGTTGACCCCCGGAACTCTCTCCAGTTTTTTTTTTACTCCAGGTAAACTCCAGCAGGGCTGGTGCTACTTTTACTGGTTTTTTTTCTAATGACATAACAGACTTAGAGGAAAGGGTGAGGACATACCAAAAAATAAAAACATACATTTATGTAAACACGAACATACAGGATCTCAACAACGAGATCCTCTCTAAGAGGAAAGGTGGCCGTGTCTTTATGCCAGGGAAGGGCTCTTGATAAATGAAATTTGAATACCGTCCTCTTCTTAGGGTCAAAACCGATTACCTCCCATTCCTCAGGTGCCGATTGATCCTTACTGGTTTAAGGGTTCCCCGTGAATATAACAAAGCGTTATTAAAACTTTGCAGGGTATATGGGTACAGATAACACTGCAGAATACATGGGTACAGATAATACTTTATACTAAGCGTTTATTTTACATTTACGGACAAACTTTCTACTGGGGGGGGGGGGGAGGTGTCATAGCGCCTGTTTAACGGTAAACAATCAGGTCTGATCCAAGGAAAGGATATCCATAATTCCTTAAATCAAGAGCACTTCACCAGCACCGAGACACCTCCCACCCCCTACTGACTTTTTAAAATGATAGAATATGACAAACTGCTATCTGTAGAAAGGGGGGTAACAGCACACTGCTGATGAGTTCAATTTTGCTAAATAAAATGTTTTACAGAATACGTACCCTGTTGTTGGTGAGAGCTCCTACCGTCATGGGAGCGATGAAGGCTGGGATGGTGGCAGCGGCGTTGGTGATACCGAAGAGGGTGCCGGCGAAGTTGGGGGCTATGTCGACGTGGTTGACCATAAAGCCTGTATATATGCCGCCCTGCAGAGTGACAGCAGTGAAGAGCAGAGCTATGGTCGCCCCCCGGTCACACTCTACCAAGCTGAGGCACAACAAACACACAGCTGGACCTACGTTTGCTGTGGGAGAGGTAAAGATATGAATAATCTTACACAGCTCTTACGTTGCCTTCTCTTTGTAACATATCTGAGGGAGGAAATGGTAGACTATTGTACATAGGATTAATCCACTACAATCACATTTATATTTGAAGGTAGTTAAAAAAATGATCTGACGCCTCTGAGAAGGAATATAAATTCGGCTTTGCTGGGAGAGTAACTTAGTCAGAAAAACATGCACAACTCCATTTTTACTAATTTTCCCACATTGTCAATTTAGCAAGGCAGGGTGAGCCATAGAAGGAAATTAATTCACCATCACTCAATATTTGTTTTGCCAGAACCGCAACATTCTCACCTCATTGGTATATAATACCAGTAAGTTGATGAATAAGACATGTGCAACACCTGGGTATCTAAACTGATGAGAAGTTTCGCCAATCAATGGCCTTTTCAATCCAATATAAACTGTAAATACTGGAGATGGTAGAATTGGAGAAGAAATTCTGAGACGTTCACTCCTTCAGCCTTTATAGGTGTTCAGCCCAATAGCCTTGATACATCTAAAGAAACGAGAATGGAGACTTGCATATTTGAGCCAAAGTTTAGCAATTGGAGATATCAGATCGCACAGTGACCAAAATACATCTAGTTTAATGCTAGTTTGGCCTAGGCAACCCACCCTCACTGCCTGTCCAAATTTCTCCGTACCCACCCTGTGGGTTTGTGCTGCATAATCATATCAAATCAAGTGGGATAAGTGTGTGTGCGTGTGTGTGTGTGTGTGTGTGTGTAAGGGAAGGTGTGACAGGGCAAAAAGTGTGAATATACGAGACAAGAGTAAGAGATTCATGTACTTACCGATGGTATTTGCGACCTTCCTGACAGTCTGGGTGGAGAAGGTACCGTTCTGCCGCAGTTTATCTCCCGCGACACTCACCATGAAGCTGAAGATAAACATCCCCAGGTAGGGCATCCCGCTCAACACCGCGTTCTGGCACCATAACAAGCATCTTACTTTTTTTCTGCGTTGTTAAGTTTTTACATCATCGTTGCCACGTTATCAGTGTGCGTGTGACTCATTTGAAAGACTTTAGCTAGTGGTCAATATACATGAAAATTTTTGATAAAGAATGGACAAATGTAGAAAATTTTAGCACCAAAGCTGCGCTCAGACAAGACCCTAACGAATGGAAAGTACAAAAATATCTCCACTTGGATAACAATTATCAAAATCTCTCTCACACACATTCCATATACAATAAAATCCCAGGAAATAGGTGATATCTTTTATAGAATATAACCACAGTGAAAAGTAACAGTATTCTAAGCGTTACATATCACCAGTTTCCTGTGATCACAGTGCAAACATTATGTGTATAAAATCTTACTACATATCCCTTGGAAATATAAAAATAGACCCAGTAAGACTCCAGATGACATCCCAAACAAAATATATTTCCTGGCCTTCACTTAGACAACACAGAATTAAATTCTCATATTCAACACAAAAATATAAATGTCAGATGTACTGACAAATAAGTACTGTTTGTTATGTAAGTCAGTGTTAAGTCAGAAAGACTTGGGTTTAGGTCCCCGTCGAATACTAAGACAAATGGACAAGCTTTGTGGCACCTGAGGTTTATCTTCACTTAACAGTAAATAGGTACCAAACAGTCGGCTGTTTTGGATGCCAGTTTTTTTCCTTCATATCTTGTAAAAAAAAATAGAGTGAAGGTTGTATTTTTTTTTCCTTTTTTTCAAAAATATGATCTAAATCAATGTACATTTTTCTTCAATAGATCTGTAATTCAAATTTTCTTTTATCTTAAAGTGGTGACCGAAAAAGTAACGAAATAAACAAGTCTAACTCTGGGACTAATTCATATCTGATCACAATATTAAATCCATTTATATTTACATTTTTTCCTCACTAGCTCCATAGTAAGTATACTAAATTGAAAAAAGTTTGCTGCTTAGACCAAGTCTCTTCAACACAGCTGCCCAGGTGTCGCTCGTGTCTTATTCACCAGACTTTTAGGTATTGAATACCTTTGATTTATCGATAAATTTATATTACCTTTAAATTTAATACACACGCTATTAGGTGCTGCCCATAAATTTCACTATAGTCAGCAGTGGAATCAATCGTTTTTAATCCACATCTAAACCTATGTTGAAAGCTTTTATATTAAAAGTTCTGTGCCCATTATCTCGTTATCCTACCACAGCTACAGTCCAGCCCTATGCGAGGCATACTATCACCTCACCTGGAACGTGATCCATAACAGTCGTCTAACACCCAGGTACCTACTTACTGCTAGCTAAATAGTTGTAAGGAAATATGCACCATGTCCCCACTATCCGGTATTAAACCCGAGTCCTTCAGTCGAGAACTGAAATCATTACAGCTGAGGTAAGAGCTAAAGCCAGGATTCATTGGGACTCACCAGATTGATGTCTAGCTGCAGCATTTGCTTCATGTAAAGAGGCAGGTCAGTGAGCAGTATGAAGAAGCCCCAGTTATTGAGCATCCCACTCACTAGGATCGCCCAGAACGGCACTGACACCACCACGGATCTCCATGGCACAGGTGGTGCCTAAAAAAAAAAAAAATACCAAGCTAAAAAAAAAAAAGACTAGTGAAATCCTGATTTTTAAAATGCATAAATAATCCGTACATTGGAAAGTCAAACTGTATTGTTCCAGTCACGGTATTGTGCCTTTTTAGAATTTAAAAGATTTCTAAAAGATTTTATTGGAATGAAAATTAATAGAAAACATTAAATCACATGCAGTACCTAGATTTTTTAAGTAATAAAAAATTTCAGCATCAGCGGGTTATCTTTGCATAACAGTAGCAATATTAACAAAGACAGTTGGTCAACATTTTTAAGCCGCTTCAGATGTTGGGAAAGAGGAGTGATGCCTTGTTCACCTTTTTGTCCTTGGTGTCCCCCAGAGTAGCAAAGATATAATCCCTCTCAATCTGAGTGATGCGAGTGTCTGTGAGAGGTGTGTCTGAGACGACCAGGAACCAGGCGATGCACCATACCAGCGTCATGCACGCCTCGACGTAAAACACTGCCTCCCACCCCAGCCAGTCTAGTATAGCCGCAGACAGAGGAAAGGCCACAATGGTGCCTGCCTGGGACCCTGAGTGGTGAAGATAGTCTTAGGATTATTAACCAAGGGTAACCCAAAGACATATTTCCATTGTGGTTTCCCTTAGGATGCGACCGACAACAGCCAATTAACTCCTAGTTACTGCTAGACGAATTAGAGGCAGCAGGTGCAAAGATGGTCCATGCATTTTGTTCAGTCCAAGAATTGAGCCTTAGTTTTTTCTAGTAGTGAGCCAAACGCTACAACATTGAGATACATTAGGAAAATTTACTGCAGTAAAGAAACATGCAGGAAGACGTGTATTATACTAAGAGAAAAACAGTAAATACTCAGTGGTGCAGAGACAGTTTAACGTGTCAAAGCAACCTTAGATTGCACTTTTTTCTGTAAATAATGAAAGGTAAACAAAAGATTACGAGTGCTCAAACCTGGGTTAAGGGACATTACCATGGACCACGAGTTAATAAGAAAAATGAAACAAGCATATGTTCTGTCAAAGTTTTACAGGTGTAGGAATATCACCTGTTTAACCTGGATTTGAAATCACAAAGCCATGTTTAATCATGAGTACTAAATGGTTTCTCACCAGCGTAGATGATGGTAGAAAGTGTGGAGCGCTCTAAAGGTGGTGCCCAGGCAGCTAAGAGAGCGTGCATGGCCGGGAAGGTCGCTCCCTGGAAAACAAGCAAGTTGCAGAGTTTCAAGCACTTAAATGCTGGGGGCGGTGGTTCAATGGTCTGGAAACGAGTGTCTCCTAGGAAGGGTATGTCAGTTGACCCGTCACTGGCTTACCGAAGCAAGGTAATACACAAAAGATGATAGTTAATTAGTATTTTAGAATATATTTTTAATGCCTGTATGGATATCATCTTATCTCAAGAGGCACCCTTCAATGATCTCAATCTATTGTAGATACTATATCCACTACATTGGTGCAGGCTCCAGCTCATTAATATTCACGAGAAAGTGCCGACTTCATTCATACAGCGATTGTGGAATAATCAGTTTTAATCCTAAGAAGAGGAGGGTAGCTCCATTCCTTGGATCGAGAGCCCTTCACCAGCACCGCGGCACTCCCCTTGAGGGGAGGCTCCAGTCGATTGTCATTGTACATTGTATAACGCAGTGATTAATAGTGAATTAGAAATTATAATTATTGCTGGAAATATTGCGGGAAATGTCCATTGAAGCCTGTGCCTTCATCTACATTGTAATATTCATGAAACTGAATTAATTATTCGTATAAGCATTTCATTACTTCAGTGGTCTGGTAAGTAGCCAGTATCATTGAAAACTTGCTACATCTTGTTCACAGTCTGTCTTCAACAAGTGTCGCAGCCAACAAGTCACCATACCGTGGATGTAATCGTTCGAAAAAACCCACTTAAGGCGACGTTTCAGTCTATCCTGAACCATTGTCGAGTTACTTCATAATAGTCCAGGACGGACCGAAACATAATATTCCTCTCTAAAATGCGGATTTTATGACTAAACATTTTATTTGTATTCTCTGACATCCCTTTCAAGCAAATTTGGTTAAATAGCTAGACTGAATTGATGGATGGTTGGAACAGGGCGTTGAGTCACGAAAATAAGTTTTGGCGTTACTTAAACTCGCGTCTGTACTACACGAACTCACCTCCGCAAAGCCCAGCATAAATCTAACGGAAATGAGGGCGATGTAGTTGAATTTGGCTGCGAGAGGAATGAAGAGAGAGAAGACTGCTGTAAAGAAGAGTGCTCCTCCGTACACCCAGCGAGGACCCCATACCTCCGCCAGACGACCTCCTGATCAGAGTGTAGAGAGATCAGTGATAAAGGTGAGCTAGAGTAGCTGAAGGTGAGCGGAGGAAGGAATGTGAAAGTGAGCAAAGGAAGAGATGAGGAAAGTAATCTGATAAGAGCGAAGATCGCAAGAGTAATTGCTGCAGGAACAGCAGAAGTAACAGTACTAATGCCAATATCACCAATTTTTTTTTATATTTTATTTAAAAAGCACAATACATATTCATATGTATACTATGCATACGTTACATAAACTAAGACATGTTATCCATTAAATATGAAACAACAATTCCACATTCCCTATCCCAGCTCTTAACCTATACTTAATAGTCACACTTCAATTTAACATGATTGCCATCCCCAAAAATTCAATCATACATGTGACTACACAAAAGGCAACCCACACCCAAACATACAGTAAGGTTTAATAAATTCAAATACAATTTCTTACTCACAAAAGACTATATAATCCAAAGAAAATCACACGTAGTACATTATACATAAAAGGCTATATACAAAGTCATACCCATATAATCGGTTCCTTACCCCCTCATTTTAACAACGAATACAAGAACGTATAAGTGATTAATAAAAAGAACTATACTGAATATTATCAAAATTCCTCTACCACACATTCCAGAACTTAAATAACACGTTACCCTTAGGTGAATTTTTTTTTTTTTTTTTTTTTATTTTATTTAAAAAACACAATACACAACATACATTTGTGCTATATTTAGATTACATAAACAAAGAAACATTATCCATTAAATAATAAAAACAAACAACTCCACATTCCTTATCCCAGCACACACTCAACTATAAATGCTTGATTCCCCCTCCAAAATGCCCAACCAGCACACACAACATACATGTAACTAAAACCAGCCCACACCTGAACATACAGGTGCGTTTATTATATCCATAAACTACAGCCAGTCTCTTATAACACAAAAGACAATATAATCCAAAGAATGTCACACTTATTTACATTATATATGAAACTTTATAAACAAAGACATTCTCATATAATCCAATGCGTTACACTCTCATTAGTATTGTATATTAAACGTTATACACAAGGACATAATTACAATATAATAAAATTACAATATAATAAAGGTGACAAAATAGCCATTTCCACACCTTACCACAGAGAAACTAAACACTATTAAAATAACAAATATACACACTCATGTTACATAGCACATTATTATCATTGTGTTAACAATGCTTTGAGTGTTCCTTCTTGTAGTTGTCTCACTGACAAAGATCATTTACCTTATTAAAACTATGATCATCAATGACCTCTTGTCTTTCAACACATGGTAAAACTAAAACATTCACACACAAGAAAACTCTCCAGTTTCACCACATCTGACATGTCATCCCCTCCCATACAACTCTCATGACAATCCTACCACAATTACATATCCTTCATTATGGTCATAACTCGCTCTAGACAAGGAAAATGGTCCCTTAGTACTTAAGTAGCCAAATTACTGAGTCCCCTTACCGTTATATTTCTATATGCCTCCGGGAACGCAGTCGCCCACCTGTTACCATAAATGAGTTTATTTCTGCATACTGTGCGATAAATTCCTGCCGCAATTGCCCTTACCCTAATCCCCCCTCCTTTTTCCTTCAAGCCCCAGGAATAAAACAAGAAATCTGTCACAATGTACAGAATGGCTCTTTTTACAACCTCAGACACCCCTCTTACCTCTAAAGTTAGGGCACGCAGGAGCTCTACATTGCCCCCACCCATTAACTTGAAAACTCTAGCCAGCCACACCCTTACCTGCCCCAACTCTCTACAAAAATATACTGCATGAAAAGCTGTTTCCGATTCCTCACAATGTTCGCATTTCGCCTCCTTTACCAAACCCATCACACACAAAGCCTGCTTTGACGCTAAAATCCCCATTACAAACCTATAAACTAACTCCCTTACCCTAGGCATTAATTTAAGTTTCTGGAAATCATGCCAAATCGTACCCCAATCATACAAAGGGTATACCGCCACCCCTTGCATCACTTCTGGTTTCCTACTCATCTCTACTAACCTTCCCACCTTGAGCTTTTTTACCTCACCTATTACTAACATGACCCTTAGCATATACTCACATTCCATCAAGTCCTTTCCTCCCCACCAACGACGTACATCCCTCATCACCCGCCCAACCCTCACCCCTTTTACCCCCCCCTCCCTTACGTACTTTTGTTTAACATACATTGCCTTAACCCTCGGCCCTAGCATCAAAAGCCCTACTCCCCCTCGGCGCACATTCGTCATAACCACCTCTTTACTTAGCCATGCTCGTCCAAAACCCCATATATAACGAAGCACCCTTCTCTGTATCTCCTTTATCTCCTGTTCCCGTAAAGGATACACCACTGCCACGTTCCACACCTTACTATAAACCAAAGAATTTATTATTATTGCCCTTTGCATTAGAGTAACATCCTTCGCTCTTAGATTCCTAATCCGTTGTACAACTTTCTCTCCCACTAATTCCGAATTCCTCCGTCTAGCCTCTTGCTCATCTGCCATATAGATAATCCCACAAATTTTCAGCTGTTCAGTCACATCCCATCCAAACTCCACCCCCATTCTACCCCCCACCCAATCTCCTATCTCTAATAATTTCGATTTAGCTCTGTTGACACGCATGCCTGACGCCTCTCCAAAAAACCTCATTACTCTCTCCACCTTTCGCAAACCTTCGACATCATAGATCAGTATTGTTGTGTCATCTACATAACCAACTACCTCTGTGAACCCCTTACCCTCCTCCTGTAACGTTGTTGCTTCCTCAACCATTCCATAAAACGGGTGTTGCATACATGCAAACAGAATTTGAGACATAGGACACCCTTGTCTCAAACCTTTCTCCATTTTCAACACGCTACCCAACCTACCATTAATTTGCACCTGAATCGTAGCTTCTGCATACAAGGTCTTCACCCATTTTACTATTCCCTCCCCAAAACCCATAAGCCTTAAAGTGTCAACCATGTACTCTCTATTCACACCGTCATAAGCATTCTCCCAATCAATGCCCAAAATTCCACCACTCTTACAACCCTGCAAAAATTCCCTAATACGACTATGTCCATCCCTCATACTACGACCCGGAATTCCCAACTGACCCTTGTGCACCATACCACCTATTACCTTCTTCATCCTGTTCCCTAAAATCTTCGCAAAAATCTTATAATCTGTACACATTAAAGATATGGCCCTGTACGTGCTCAGTGTTCTCCCCTCGCTTTTTTTCTTTACAAGCACGACCACACCCGTCCTCTGTGACGTTCCCAATTTCCCTTCCTTCAGCATACAATTCAATACCTGAACCAAACAAACATTTATGGTTTCCCAATGCACTCTGTAAAAATCATTGGAAAGCCCATCAATTCCCGGTGCTTTCCCCTTACTTAAATTGAACACTGCCTCTTTCACTTCTTCCATACTTATTATTCCCTCCAATCCCCCTCTGTCCTCCCCACCTTTCCCCAAGACCTTCACCCCTCCTCTTTCTTTATTAACTATCCCCACATTACCTTTTTCCCATTTCCTTTTAAACCAATAGTCCGCATAATTACTTATTCCCTCAGTTGTCACCAACATTTGCCCCTTAGTATAACCTTCCAAATCGTCACTAACCTCTAAAAGTATTATAGTGGACTCCTGTTGTCTAATGCGAAAACTTCTTAACACACTACCCGACGGTTTATCTCCCCATAGCACGGCATCCATACCTGCCCTTACCCTTAATTCATCAAATCTTTCATTATGTATGTCCCTTAGTCTCCCTCTTAGCCCTGATATTTCTTCAAAAGTCTTCCCCTCATCTCTTGCGTAACACTCATTGAGCTGCTGTTCCAAATAATTCTGTAAACCGTACCTCCACCTCGCCTCCTCCCTTCCTTTATATTTATAAAACCCCGCGATACCAGGTTTAGCCCTATTTTCCCACCAATCCAAAATACTCCCTACCCCATCCCTTGCCCTCCACAATTGTCCCCACCAGTCTCTAAACTCTGCATTCACCACCTCACTCCTCACCAACCTCGCATTTAACTTCCAGAAACTTGAATATACCTTTACCACTCCCTCCCAATCCAGTTCTACCAAAACTGCCCTATGATCCGAAAACCCTACATCTACTGTTTTTACCCCTCCTACCCTAACTGCCTCCGTTATATAAATCCTATCTAACCTCGCTGAATAATTTCTCCTAACAAAAGTATAATCCACTCTCCAAGCCCCACTCCCCTCCACGTCCCTCACCCCTGCATCCTGTAAAACATTGCGTAACGACCGTAATACACAACCCGCCCCCCTTGGCTCCACGTCCCCCCCCCTTATAACACAGTTCCAGTCCCCCCCTATTACAGTTACTAGAGGTAAACCCCTTAAAAAATACACTAAAACGTCTCTCACAAAATCCTCTTTTACTTTGATTATATTCTCTGCTGGCATATAAACCCCAATGAAACATACTCTAGATGCTCCCCACTCACCATCCACCCTCACTACCCTCCCCCCCGCTTCTTCCCACTTTATAATACGTAAGGGACCATTTTCCTTCACAGCCACTGCCACTCCCCCTTTTAACCTAACAGACCCACTTACATACAATTTATAACCCTTTAATGCCAAAGCACAGCCTATCTTATAATTATGTTCTTGTATAAAGCATACATCCACATTATATCTCCTCAAAAACCATTCCATCCATACTCGTTTCACTTCATTCTTCAATCCATTTACATTTACAGTTACTATCGTGAATTATTTTAAAAGTGGTGGTTTACCCTTTCTTCTTGGCACACACCCTCCTATACCGTCCTGTTGTATGGCATCTTTCTTGACAGCTTGCTTATTCACCCCCCCTATCCCTTCATTATCCCTAGAACCATTGAACCCTACATTACCCCTTCCCTCTTTCCCCTTATGACATACATCCTTTCTCCAAGATTTTACTCCTGTTCTTTGTCCTGGAGTAAGAACATCGTCCATCTCAGACGTTCCTGCAGTTCTCTTACGAGAACTCCCCTCCCCACACACCTCGTCACCTGTCTTTTCCGCCCTATGGACCTCTGCCACAACGTTGTGCACATTAACATTAGTGCACACAGTATTCCTAACCTCTTGATCCTGCTGCACAGTTGCCTGCACCAGGTTACACCCTTCATCCACCTGTCCCTCCTCAACGTCATGCAAAAAGGAACTAAGTACTTCCTCCAGCAAGCCATCCTGTTGGCCCGTACCTTCCTCATCAGACGTCGATGTCGTCTGTCCCTTATCAACTGTTAGTGGTACACTTTCCTCCATAGTCGCCTCAGCCCTATCCACTTCGTCACTCCATCGGCAAGGAATCTTGTTTGGCCTTACTCCTTCCTCCGACACCCCCAGATCATTCCTCTGATGTAAGATCACTGGTACCTGTTCCCTCCGTCCAGCTTTTTTATAGCATTGGGCCGCCATATGTTCAAAAGAACCACATAATCTGCAAGTCTTCCGCTGCCCTGAGTAGTACACGTAGACCTGCGTTCGGAAGACCTCCATAAATACGTATGATGGAATCGGCTGCCTCAACGTCATTTTAAGCGAAAATGATCCTTCAGGTAACCCCTCATAAGGTCCATTTTGCCACACCCCCATCACTGCTGAGTGGATTTTCCCATAGCTGTTAAACACCGCCGTCACATCATGCTCCGTTGCCTCAAAAGGCACGTTTCGTACCTTCACCCACGTCACATAACTGGACACATCATGTAAGCAGACTTCCACCATAGTGTTCACTGCCAGCCTCTTCTCTTGATATTTGTTGACTATGCTTGTGTAGAATCCTGCGTCTTTAAACTTGATGAAAATTCTCGACACACCATTTACTGCTACTCCATATAATTCTTCGGTCGGTATTCCATATACCTCACTGATGATGGAATGCAGTAACACGTGCATGGTTGTTCCTGTAAGCGTGCCACGCACCAGTTCCACACAAACAGTGCTCACCCGGCGTGCAAAGCGATCCGCCATGTTGTATGCACAAAACAGGAAAACTGCGCAGTAAACCAGCTGTATCAGGAGCTACTGCGCAGCCTGTCCGCACGGCACAATAGCGATGCGAACAATGACTTAGGTGAATTACCACCATTTACAAACCCCTTTTTAATAAATTAATAAACCAGTACATACAAAAAATATTTTCATGCACCGTTTTGACAAAAAACAAAAACCTCAAGTAACCTAACAATCAAAATACATAAGAACACAGATATGTACATTATGTTACTACACGGACACTTGTATAATTGGCAGAATATACATCCACAATATTCCATATCAATAATAAAAAACAACAACCATGAAAATCAGAAAATCATTGTATAACATGTGTTTTACACATAAATTAGAGGATACACTTCTTTAAACAACCTATGTACATATTTAATATAAACCATATCAAATGGGTTCTCACAAGGACGGGGCAAACTTGTTAATGACTAAACAAAATTCTAATCTCCCTATCTGAAACACAATTAAACCTCATTGACTAAGTCATATTCTTCACATTCTCTTGTGCCAAGGTATTACAATCCTTCTTTTATAAAGAAGTACCGTTATAAAGGAAATACTTGTATACTAATTATCTAAAGAAAAACTAATCAAGGGTAATATGGAAAGTACTTGCAGCTACACGTTAAAACTACTAAAAAAAAACTTGACTACAGTTTTTACTTGCTTTATTTTATATTTTAAAACCCCTTCTCAACGTTAATAAAAACACATACTATAATTCACTGGTAAATCATTTTTTCACGTGTTCAGTACTACTTAGCCTAAAAAGCATAACAGCCACTTAAACCACCTCTCCTCGATAGTGAGTGCAATAAATAATATACCCAACCAATATGTAATGCAAGGCATTCCAATTATGACAATGTGTCCAAGGTACTGATCGCCAATATCAAATATCTCTACAGGAACATAGCCATTTCATAAATATATGCCCTCACTATCTCACCCTCACACCACCTTCCACACTGCTATCCTAACCTTACACCCCCCCCCTCACAAAAAAGACCCTACCCTTGCCCCCCCCCCTGTTCCCTTAGAAGCTGTGCTACAGAAAAATTACGATAACCTATCGAAAAACTTGAATCCCATCTCCCCCCATATATTAACCTATTCCTACACCTTGTCCTATAAAACCTCGCTGCTAACGCTTTTATCCTCAACTGCCCTACAATCTGCCTCATACCCCAAGAAACATGCAAATAATCTGCCATGACATACATCAAAGCCCTACCCACCTCACTTGCTACCCCACTAACATCCATTGACAACGATCTAAGAAAAGACCAACTCCCCCCCCCCCAACAGCCTAATAACCCCCGCCATCCAGACTCTCACCACTTCCAAAGATGAACAAAAATATACCACATGATATGCCGTCTCCTCCTCCCCACAGAATAAACATGTTGCCTCTCTAACAAACCCCATCTTATGCAACATATACTTAGATGCCACCACACCCATTAGAAAACGATACACCAACTCCCTAACCCTTGCTGGTATCCGAAGCGTCCTGAACTCCCTCCATATAACCCTCCAGTTATACATGGGGTATACTGCGACCCCCTGCAATGCACCCCTTCCCCACACCACACCCACCACTGCTTTTACCTTCAACCTTTTTACCTGCCCCACTGCCAACATGAATCTTAATACATCTTCACACTTTCTCAAATCCCTACCACTCCACCAGTTTCTAGCATCCCTCATCACCCTATCCACCCTAACACCCCTCTCCCCCCCCACCCTTAAATACCTCTGCTTAATATATAAAACCATTACCCTAGACCCTAAGTCCAACAAACCTAGACCCCCCCTTTTCACCTCCGTCATGACCACATCTTTGGACAACCAGGCCCTCCCAAACCCCCACACAAACCTCAACACCCTCCTCTGTATTTCCTGTATATCCTGCACCCTCAAAGGGAACACCTCCGCTACACCCCAGACCTTGCTATACACCACCGAATTAATTACCAACACCCTCTGCTGTAACGCCACTTCACTGGCCCTCAAACCTTTTAACTTGCCTATAACCCTACTCGTGACTGCTTCTGAGTTAATCCTCCTACATTCCTGCAATTGCTTCATATACCATATCCCACACACCTTAATTCTATCACAAACCGTCCATCCCATCTCCTCCCCCAATCTCCCCCCAACCCATGTTCCTACTTCTAATAACCTAGACTTTGCTAAATTAACTACCATTCCTGAAACATACCCAAAGCTCCTAATGGCCTCTCCCACCCTACGTAAAGCCACCCCACTCGTAACTAACACAGTTGTAGCATCCACATAACCAACTATGCCCCCCATACTTCCCCCCCCCCCACCTCCCCCAATTCCTCGTCCACAGCCTCAAAGAAAGGATGTTGCACGCATGCAAAAAGCAACTGTGACAGCGGGCAACCCTGCCTTAATCCCTGTTCCATCATCACCGCCCCCCCCAGCTTACCATTAACTTGCACCCTCATTACAGCCCCCTCATACAGCGTGCGCACCCACCTCACTACCCCCCCTCCAAAACCCAATTTCTCCAAACATCCCCACAAAAAGTCCCTCTACACACAGTCATATGCCTGAGCCCAATCCAAGCCAAGGACGCCCCCTCCCTGACAGTTCTCTATAAAATCCCTTATCGCACTATGCCCATTCTTCATAGTCCTTCCCGGAATCCCATACTGTCCCTCATGTACTCTACTCCCAATTACCTTCTTTAACCTGTTCCCCAATACCTTCGCAAAAATTTTGTAATCCGTACACATTAACGACAACGGACGATAATCTCCCAAGCCCTTCTCCTCTCCTCCCTTCTTTGGCACCAAGACAACGACCCCAGTTCTCTGTGTTTGCGCCATTCTGCCCCATTTCAACATATAATTCAGAACCTCCACTAGGCACTCCCTCAGAACCTCCCAATGCGCTTTGTAAAAATCATTAGGTAACCCATCTATTCCCGGTGCCTTCCCCTGACTCAACCCATTCACCACTTCCCCCACCTCCTCCCCCGTAATGCCTCCCTCCAACTCCCTATTCCTCTTCCCCATACCCTGCGGTACCCTAATCCCACTAAATGTTTCTATCCCACCTACCCCTCCCCTTCTCTTCCATTTCTCCGTAAACCAATCATCAGCATACCTACTAATAGAATCTGTGTCCGTGAGACCCTGTCCCCTCACATAACCCTCCCCACCCTCCACAACAATATGCGCCACGGTAGTCCTCAACTGTCTGTCCTTGAATTTTCTGAGAACATACCCGGTTGGCTTATCACCCTTTAGTACGTCCTCCAATCCTGCCCTGACCCTGAGTGCATCAAAACGTTCATTATGCATCTCTACTAAACGACTCCTAAGTTCCCCCATAACTCCTTCCCCTCCCTCCCTACTCCCCCCCCGCATAACAATCATTCAACTGACCCTCTAAATAATTCTGCAATCCAAACCTCCAACGTGCCCTTTCCCTGCCCCTCTTCCTAAAAAATTCTACAATTTTCACCTTTGCCTGCAACTCCCACCAATCTAACAAATCCACCTCCTCATCCCTAGCCTCCCAAAAGCCCTTCCACCATGACTGAAAAGACCGACCTTGATCCTCCTCCTGTAAAAGCCTCACATTTAATTTCCAATAGCCCTGATATATTCTCGGAATACCATCCACCCTAAGATCAGCCAACACTGCTCTGTGGTCTGAAAAACCCACATCTACTGTTCTAACTCTCTCCACTCCTATCCCCTGCCTCACATAAATCCTATCCAACCTTGCCTCATAACTCCCCTGTACATAGGTATACTCAACCTGATACCCCCCCCTGCCAACCACATCTACCACCCCGACATCACCCAATGCATCCCTTAAAACACCCAACACACACCCCGCCCCCCTAGGAACTACGTCTACATGCCTAATCACACAATTCCAATCACCTCCAATTATCGCTATGGCAGGTAAACCCCTGAGATGATATAACAAAACGTCACGAACAAAATCTGATTTTATCCTTGCGTTACCAATCGCAGGCATATAAACTCCCACAAAACATACCCTACTCTCCCCCCACCACCCATCCACCCGAACAACCCTCCCCCCACCCCCCTCCTCCCACCCCATGACTCGCAAGGGACTGGTCTCCTTTACTAAAACAGCCACTCCGCCCTTTAAAAGCGTTGCCATGCTCACAAACAACTTATATCCTCTCAATCTCAACTCACTACCTGACTTATAGTTATGCTCCTGTAGGAAACCAACATCAACATCGTACCTTTTAAGGAACCACTCCAACCACACCCTTTTAACCTCAGTTTTTAAGCCATTAGCATTTATCGTTACACACCTGAATGGTCAAGGAGAGGCGGCTTACCCCTATGCCGCTGTGGCTTGCTCACACTTCCCTTCAGGCTGCTTACACTTTCCTTATTACTCTTTTTAATAGAACTTCCTACCCCCCCTTGTCTCTCCCCCGATTTTCCCTGGACTCCCCCCCCTGTAGGTGAATTGCGGACCACCTCCGCCCAAACCTTCTTACCTGGTCTTTGCCCAGGTGTTAAAACATCATCTAATTCAGTCAGCCCCGCTGGTCTCTTCCTAGAGCTGCCTCCCAAAGCCACCTCTTCCTCAGGTACATCCTCCCTGTGTACCTCTGCCACTACAAGTGTATCCTTTCCAGTGTTCGCTACTACTTCCGACTTCTCACTCAGGCCTTGCAATTGCTGCTTTTCACTGATCCGTTCATCCATGTCCCCTTCTACCAAGGCCTCCTCCAAGAATTCCTGGAGCACTGACTCCAAGGACACCTCCTGTGTCGTCTCCACCACTTCCTCCACCACCTCAGATGTTGGAGAAGGAACTTCCTCCTCCACCGGGAGTGTGACACACGTCCCCATCTGTTCACCCTCCTTCTCCACCTCCTCACTCCATAGAGTAGTCCCATTCTTCGCCGCCTCCACCACACTCGCCTGCTGGATGTCCTCCACCGGGACTGACACCCCCGGGTCAACTCTACGTGCACATTGTGCCGCTATATGGTCAAAAGAGCCACAAAGACGACACGTTCTCCTTTGCCCCACATACGACACATATACCTGGTTTCTGGTGCCTGGCAACATTACATACGAAGGTATAGGCGTCTTTAAAGTCATTTTGATATTGTATGACCCTTCCGGGAGGCCCACATATGGTCCATCCCGCCAAACCCCACCTCTGGCTTCATGAATGACACCATACTTGCGAAAAACTTCCTGTATACCAAACTGCGTTGCCTCGAAGGGTACATTCCTCACTCGTACCCACGTGTAGAATGTAGATACGTCATGCAAGCACACATCCATCGTCGAGTTGAGACACATTCGCCGTTCCTGAAACTCCTCCACCACACTGCTGTAGTAACTATTCCTCAGGAACTTTACAAATACTCGTTTCATCCCATTAAGGGCCACACCATACAGTTCCTCATTAGGGATACCATATAAATCCCTAATAATTGCAGGTAGAACGACGTTCATAGTAGCAGGGCTCAGAGAACCCCTCAACAGCTCAATGCAAACTGTATTTATCCTCCTGCCGGTGTACTCCGCCATGTCTGAACAGTGAAAACTGCGCAGAAACCAGTTGTAGTGGGAGCTACTGCACAGTGCGTCCGCACGGCCCAACAGCGATGCGAACAATGGAGGAAGGAATGTGAAAGTGAGCAAAGGAAGAGATGAGGAAAGTAATCTGATAAGAGCGAAGATCGCAAGAGTAATTGCTGCAGGAACAGCAGAAGTAACAGTACTAATGCCAATATCACCAATTGTACTTTTATACAGCAGATATATAAAATACCTAAATTTAGAGCTCGTCTTGTATAATCGATTTAGTTAGTTGACTAGACAAACACTAACTAATCTATAGCCGGAATATCTCAGACTAACTTTATACCATCTTGTCTAAGAACATTTATGCCTTTAACGAAACACTATTACACCTTACCTATTGTAATGAAATAAAGTCTAGCACAATACACCTTTATTCCCACACTGATATATTGATCTCATGGAAGTATCTATTAATTAATGCACAGTAATCATGCATGTTGAGTAGTGTACACACCAGGGATTTGTGTCCAAATATAACCCCAGAAGGAGGCGCTGGTGATGAGGCCTTGTGTCCACTCGTCCCACTCAAACTCTCCTTCCTATTTGAAGAAAAAAATGAGTAAACGGAAAATATAAATCACTAAGAAATGCTTACAATATGAAAATATTACTTAAATATACAAAGTATAATTTAGATAAACATGGCAACTCTGAAGGTTCGTCTCGTCGATATTTGAGTTTTATGTTAAGACGGTGTGGACTGATCTTGGTTAGGTAAGATTTGTCAGGAAACAGGACAAGTGTTTCCTAACGAGGGTCTTAGATGACCCGCCGTTGGAGCTTCTTGTCATCTGACCGAGGCCTTCTGCTAGCTTACCGGTCCACCCCTTTAAAAATTCTGATTATAGTTATAACCATTTAGTAGCGAGTACTGAGCTTGGAAAATGGGTTAGTAAGAATAGATTTGCTAGTGTCATTACGGGAAAGAAAATAGCAGGGCTTAACCTAGCTCGTGGGTAATATTACTTCAAGCAAGTTAAATCATGCCGTGGAAATTTTAAATCACACAAGAATATAGGGATTGCACTTTGAGATATCTGCTTGCAAAAGTTCTGACTCTCACAGCTGATGCTTATTAGAAAAACGTAGGTGGGCGAGCCTTACTGTTGTGTTTGTTGTTTGGTCTCTCCTCTGAACACGTGAACATTTCATTTGTGTGGGATAATGAACAAGCCATAGGCTTAAGTTTGTTCCACGAATGGTGCACTGTTTACTAGAGATAATTAAATAAAAGTTTGGAGCCGTAAATATAGCAGCAGATCCATGTTGTGGAAAGATTCCGGTGTTATATTATTTGTGGTTAGGATAAGCAGTTGAAAAATGGCACGAAGTACACTTATACTTTGGTCTTCCAAGACATTATATAACTGACGTTATATTCCTAGTGACAAGCCCTCCATGACAGATTAACTATATACAGAGATACACATTATATACGCATGTCGTGCCAAATAGGTAAAAAATCAGTCAATTAGCAAGAACTCATTTAAAGTTGTGATGAATGGTTTGAAAAACCGACCATTCATCACAACTGTCAGACACTGCAGCATCATGGGATCTTGTTACAAAGAATTCTTCAACACTTTTTCAACCTTTGGACGATGACCTACTTCGACTAGTGGATGGTACCACTATGACCCCGCCTCCGCCTGCTTCACCTCACTACAGTATATAAGCCACGTCTACGGCCCTATGCTGTACATTCTACAAGGTTGATGGACTGAACCCATCGACTCAGGCTGAGGGACTGATTACCTCATACTCCTCCTCTCCTTACGCCTTCCTCTTTGTATTAGACTGATGAAGCCACTGTGTGACGAAACGTTTCCTGAATAAAGATTCCCATATGCTACATAAGTGTCTCAATCTTCAACTCATTTAAAATTTAAGTCCTTTCTAAAATTTTCTCGTAGGTGCCTCAGAAGTAAATTGCAGTTTAGTGTCCATTGTATTTATGGTTTTGATAATTTGGGGACGATATCCTGTGAATGTTCATTCAAATCGCATATCATTTTTTAAATACTTAATATAAGCTAACCTTACTGAAAATTTACATAACTTATGGTTTACTGGTAGCGCCTTCGATGTGCAACCGAAGGAGCCGGGTTTAATCCTAGGACGGATGGAGATGTGGGCATGTCTGCTTTAAAGAATAAGTTTCAATAGGGAACTGTTGTGCGTCGCATCCTGGTAAAGATGATCTAAAAACCTAATGGAGATAGGCCACACTGATTGGTTTTCCACACTGATTGGTTTTCTTCTGTATCTGCCTGGCAAAACCATGGTGCATTTATAATCGAAGATAAACTCTGGCTACATGTAAAGAAGGATACTCTACGTAAGCTAAAATTCTTTAACTTTTCCTTCTCAAATCTAACATTGATGAAGGCTCCCTATCTATTATGGAAAGCTTTCGTTAATTTTTCCCCCTTGTTTTTGGAGTCTGCCATATTTATCACTACTTGCCATCCAATATATTGATGTAAATCAGTAGTATACAATACTGGCAAGTTGATAAGACATGTGCAGCATCTGGGTACCTACATTAACAGACGTTTCCCCAACTGGTTATGTCCCTGTGTTGTATTGATGAAATCGCTGGTTGGCAAAACGTCCACAAAATAAAGATACCCAGATGTTGCACATGTGTAATCCATCATGGCTATTTGTTAGTTGCAAAATAATCTCAATACTCACGTAATCATTGGCGTCTTCTTGATCTTGAAAGTTGCAAGCGTGTGCTGGGCTGGTGGTGTTGGTGGAGTTAGTGGGGTCTGTGCTCGCCATGGCCAGGATGGTAAGGTTCATGTTCACCCTTAGCATGTAGTTGAACACCATGCCCAAGAACGCCATCACTGCCACAAAGTACCGCTTGGGCAGGTAACCTAGGAAGAACATCTTACTCAGGTGATTAAACTGTGGCTCTTCGCTGAGCTGGTACCTTGATGCTGGTGCAAGACCCTCGATTCAATGAATGGGTGTTACCCACCCTTCCCTGTTAACCTTGCAGAAGTTTTACAAGCCCAACGTGTTTAAAATTTCCATGAATACATTACTACTACTAATAAAATTATGGCAGAAACAAACCTGGGGGAGAAGCAGAACATTAACAACTACATGTCTGGGTCTCACACTGACGTCCTCGACATAATGCGAGGCCAAAATTTACATTTCTGTGAAGCGCAGTTCCGTGTTAGTCATTCAGCGCAAGGAGCTGTGCAGGCTTGATCCTCTGTTTGCTGATCACTAAATACACTACATAACTGTATTTACCAAACCGCATTGTCTCAGTACGGGTTCGTTGGTTAACACGTTCGTGTTAATAACCGACTCACGAAATCATAAAAACACTATTGTAAACAAATCGCTGAACGGGTGGGGTTTGAACCCATGGAAAGAAGCCTGAAACACACAGGCCATGGATTCTCCTGCCATGGGATCTAACTCCACCAGTTACGCGATTCGATTTAATAACCTATGTTAAGAACTTATGAAAAAGATTCTTAAAGTTTCTACAAATTATTAGTACTAGATTATAAGTTACTAATCCTAGAATAAATTACATAAAGCGTTACTAATAAAAAACATCCAAGGGCTCTCACAGTCGCTGTACAAATTTATTTTCTGTAGAATTTGTAAATATTCCAGATATTAACATTATTGTAGTTAAGTGTGATATAAAAATGAGGACAAAACTTCTTAAAAGTACTTAAATAAATTATTAAATGCTTCACCTTCCCCCCCCCCCTCCCCACCTTCAAACAGAACACAGGAATTGATAATGAGAACCAACCGGAACTGTAGTTAAAATGATAAAGTCAAATAGGGAAATATTGCGAGGCATTATTCTGTTAATTGTATAACTTATAATGACCTCTATGTTGAAATTTGAAGGAATCACAGACGTAGAGCTTACCTTGTTGTTTCCATGATGGCGGCTCCATGATGTCAAGACCTCACTCAGTCAACCCAGGATAGACCAGGAACCTGGGATAGACCAGGATACATGACAAGGATATATATACTCCTGGGCGTTTAATCCCTATTTTATGGTATAACGTATTCTTGATTTCGCGAGTCATGGTGCTGAACAGGTTATGAGAAGTATTAATGACCTTCATGCAGGCTACAGGTCTTAAATCAAGAGAGGATAATGGAATACTGATTACCTTAACTAATGAAGATTTATTTATATTTGAACTTTAATTATGCTGTTCCTAATTAAAATGACTATACTCAAAATACTAAAAGTATGATTACATGATTATATACATGATTATATACACCTGGAAAATCCTAGAGGAACTAGTACCGAACTTGCACACGAAAATCACTCACTACGAAAGCAAAAGACTTGGCAGACGATGCACCATCCCCCCAATGAAAAGCAGGGGTGTCACTAGCACGTTAAGAGACCATACAATAAGTGTCAGGGGCCCGAGACTGTTCAACTGCCTCCCAGCACACATAAGGGGGATTACCAACAGACCCCTGGCAGTCTTCAAGCTGGCACTGGACAAGCACCTAAAGTCAGTTCCTGATCAGCCGGGCTGTGGCTCGTACGTTGGTTTGCGTGCAGCCAGCAGCAACAGCCTGGTTGATCAGGCTCTGATCCACCAGGAGGCCTGGTCACAGACCGGGCCGCGGGGGCGTTGACCCCCGGAACTCTCCAGGTAATACTCCAGGTAAGCGTATTCTTAACTGGGGGGTGAAAATGTTAGTATGTGTGGCATTAATGGCTCTTGTGTAGTAGATAGGCTTTAACTCCCATTAACCAACCATTACAAGAGAGTAGAGCTGTATATTTTATTGTACGTATATATTTTTCTAGTAAGGAGAGTTTTTATAAGATATTTGAGAATGAAATTAATGCATGTACTGACTTAATGACGAGAGAATTGAGCATTAATACAATCGCTTCCTGAAGGTCTGTACTTCACGAGAAGCTGACCCAATAAATACTTGCAAAGCAAGTAATTATTATTATAATAATCAAGAAGGAAGCACTAAACCCGTAGGATTATACAGTGCAAAGCAAGTAAAAAGTTGCCAGTTAAGAGGCGAGGATGAGCTACCAAGATAAATATTCATTCGTCAGTGAATATTAAGAAGCGTCTATCACACGCACAGACTTATATACAACGTTGATGACTGCCACCCAGAGCATTTTAGTAGTCAGTGCGGTGGCACCGACAACATAAAATTAGTTCGGATTTTTAACGCGGGGGAAGGTTAGCCACTGAGGACTTATTTCCATTGTGTCTTGTTCCCCAGGATGTCATCCATACCAGTTTAACAGCCGGGTACCTACCTGCTGCTAGGTGAACAGGGACAGTAGGTGTAAGGAAACACGCCCAGAATTTCCTCAAGTGTCGGGGATCGCACCATGGACACTGAGGCGAGAGAATTGCCAACCAAGAAATGTCTGCACTGCTTCGTCATTTGATTAGTGCATACGTGTCTTACCTACGACAAGACTAACGACTGTCACTCATACTACCGCTGTTACTGCGTGTCATGAAACAGCAAGATTAATATAACAGTTTCGCACTGGAGTGAATCGAAACTTGATAAAGTTTGATCACTAAAGAAACATCGTCTTAACGTACTTTTAATTTGTCACTTGTTCCAACCAAGTTAGTGTGACTTATTCTTCCTCATTTAAGATATTTTTGTTTTGTCTTTATACCCAGATGTGGGTTTGTCGCCCCAAAGTCACATCCTCAGCAGTAGTTGACTAGTTACCTAGTCAATCTGCCTCTGAAACAGCTCTTACCTTAACAACTGGAGCTCAGATAATCTGATATATAAAAATCTTAAGATAAGATAGGATAAGATAAGATTTCGTTCGGATTTTTAACCCCGGAGGGTTAGCCACCCAGGATAACCCAAGAAAGTCAGTGCGTCATCGAGGACTAACTTATTTCCATTGGGGTCCTTAATCTTGTCCCCCAGGATGCGACCCACACCAGTCGACTAACACCCAGGTACCTATTTGCTGCTAGGTGAACAGGACAACAGGTGTAAGGAAACGTGTCGAATGTTTCCACCCGCCGGGAATCGAACCCGGGCCCTCCGTGTGTGAAGCGGGAGCTTTAGCCACCAGGCCACCGGGCCACTTCAAATTTTTTCACAGCTGATCATTCCATCAGCTGTTCCTTTCAAGCTGCGAGTCCTGCAGCTACTGCTGTTGACTGTCGACGTATCAACACACGGAACAAACCACAGTTGACAGGCTTTTTTTTTTGTTTTTTTTTTTTTTTTTTGCAATTTCCATCAGTCGTTCAGTGGAGCGCTGTCGGTCCGTGGTGGTTCGCCAGGAAAGAAGTGTCTGCTGATCTGGCTTATCACTTTACCATGATTACACTATCACTAATGGGGGTGGCCCGGTGGCCTGGTGGCTAAAGCTCCCGCTTCACACACGGAGGGCCCGGGTTCGATTCCCGGCGGGTAGAAACATTTCGACACGTTTCCTTACACCTGTTGTCCTGTTCACCTAGCAGCAAATAGGTACCTGGGTGTTAGTCGACTGGTGTGGGTCGCATCCTGGGGGACAAGATTAAGGACCCCAATGGAAATAAGTTACAGTCCTCGATGACGCACTGACTTTCTTGGGTTATCCTGGGTGGCTAACCCCCCGGGGTTAAAAATCCGAACGAAATCTTATCTTATCACTGGCGTACCAGTGTTGGTGTTAGATAAACTATGGCTTCTTAAAAAGAACAAGGCACAATACCGTGACGAGCAATACACAAATAACCAGCATATTGGAGATAAACTTACGGTGTTTTGGTCTGACTTACATCGAAACTAAATAAGTATCTTTATCGTATGTTCAAGTTATTTGTAAACTGGATTCTCAGGGTTATATATACCCTCTAAGTATCCCTGGTTTACCCCGTACCTATATACCGGTGATTAACCATCCCGTTTCATTTAAATACAGCATCAGAGTATGCTAGATGGTTTGTGTATATCGTTGATATGCAGTACCAACAAGATAATGAATAAGACATGCAACAGCTGGGTATCTTTATTATGTAGAAGTTTCGTCTACAGGATAAAGATACCCAGATAGTGCACACTTGTATAATTCATTTTAGTTGCTCCGCGTTCTTTGCTAGGTTATGAATCTCCATTAAATTCCTCTTGCCTCTATAAGTGGAAGATAATAGGCTACTGGTCGATTAACCGCAAATATGAAAACGCCGGCTGTCGCCCATCGAGGTATGGGAGCCAGTTCGTGGAACGGGTTCGATTTCCCCATTCTTTGGGTTGTTTGCAAGTGTGTTTACCTGGAGAGAGTTCCGGGGGTCAACGCCCCCGCGGCCCAGTCTGTGACCAGGCTCCTGGTGGATTAGAGCCTGATCAACCAGGCTGTTACTTCTGGCTGCACGCAATCCAACGTACGAGCCACAGCCCGGCTGGTCAGGTACCGACTTTAGGTGCTTGTCCAGTGCCAGCTTGAAGACTGCCAGGGGTCTATTGGTGATCTCCCTTATGTATGCTGGGAGGCAGTTAACAGTCTCGGGCCTCTGACACTTATTGTATTGTCTCTTAACGTGCTAGTGACACACCTGCTTTTCATTGGGGGGATGTTGCATAGTCTGCCAAGTCTTTTGATTTCGTTGCGAGTGATTTTCGTGTGCAAGTTCGGTACTAGTCCCTCTAGGATTTTCCAGGTGTATATAATCATGTATTTCTCCCGCCTGCGTTCCAGGGAATACAGGTTCAGGAACTTCAAGCGCTCCCAGTAATTGAGGTGTTTTATCTCCGTTATGCGCGCCGTGAAGGTTCTCTGTACATTTTCTAGGTCAGCAATTTCACCTGCCTTGAAAGGTGCTGTTAGTGTGCAGCAATATTCCAGCCTAGATAGAGCAAGCGACCTGAAGAGTGTCATCACGGGTTTGGCATCCCTAGTTTTGAAGGTTCTCATTATCCATCCTGTCATTTTTCTAGCAGCTGCGATTGATACAATGTTATGGTCTTTGAAGGCGAGATCCTCCGACATGATCACTCCCAGGTCTTTGACGTTGGTTTTTCGCTCTATTTTGTGGCCGGAATTTGTTTTGTACTCTGATGAAGATTTAATTTCCTCGTGTTTACCATATCGGAGTAATTGAAATTTCTCATCGTTGAACTTCATATTGTTTTCTGCAGTCCATTGAAAGATTTGGTTGATGTCCGCCTGGAGCCTTGCAGTGTCTGCAATGGAAGACACTGTCATGCAGATTCGGGTGCCATCTGCAAAGGAAGACACGGTGCTGTGGCTGACATCCTTGTCTGTGTCAGATATGAGGATGAGAAACAAGATGGGAGCTAGTACTGTGCCTTGTGGAACAGAGCTTTTCACCGTAGCCACCTCAGACTTGACTCTGTTAACTACTACTCAGTGTTCTGTTTGTGAGGAAATTATAGAGCTATCTACCAACTTTTCCTGTTATTTCTTTAGCACGCATTTTGTGCGCTATTACGCCATGGTCACACTTGTCGAAGGCTTTTGCAAAGTCTGTATATATTACATCTGCATTCTTTTTGTCTTCTAGTGCATCTAGGACCTTGTAGTGATCCAATAGTTGAGAGACAGGAGCGACCTGCTCTAAACCCATGTTGCCCTGGGTTGTGTAATTGATGGGTTTCTAGATGGGTGGCGATCTTGTTTCTTAGGACCCTTTCAAAGATTTTTATGATATGGGATGTTAGTGCTATCGGTCTGTAGTTCTTTGCTATTGCTTTACTGCCCGCTTTGTGGAGTGGGGCTATGTCTGTTGTTTTTAGTAACTGTGGAACTTTCTAATGTAAAAATTATGCTCTTTACTATGGCTGGACACCACCTGTAAGAAGCCATTGTTTCGAACTTCTATAAACTGGCCAGAAAATTATTGCCTTCATTGTCGCATAAATATCCTTTGTGCAATCGCAAAAAAAAAAAAAAAAAAAAGCAATTGCAACTTGTATAATTACTACCAATTCAGAGTCATGTACTTATATATCTGTTATATCTATGTGACTCTGATGGGTTAGTCTTATACCCCTTAAATAATATCTTATCATTTCACGTACACTTTTAAATTACACCAAAGTGGTTGGGCCACTTACCTTTATATCCTACCTCTCACCCCCCTCCCACCCTTTTCCAATATTTCTATCCTTACCCATCCTTCTTCCTTACCCATCTTACCAAAGCTCTGGTCATAAGAAGCGAAGTAACTGTGGGACGACCCCCGTGTCCATGCTCCCTCTCCATAGGATGGTAAAAGCTCGTGATAGGGGCTTCTTGCAGTTTTTGATGAACACGGAGTCACACGAGTCTGGCCCTGGGGCAGAGTGCATGGGCATATCATTTATCGCCTGTTCGAAGTCATTTGGCGTCAGGATAACATCAGATAGGCTTGTGTTAACCAAATTCTGTGGCTCTCTCATAAAAAAATTAATTTTGATCTTCGACTCTCAGTCTGGTTAGCGGCTTGCTAAAAACTGAGTCATATTGGGACTTGAGTAGCTCACTCATTTCCTTGCTGTCATCTGTGTAGGGTTCTGTGAGTTATCTATCTTGATACAAGGAGGTGGAGAGCTACTCTTTTCCCCTGGATCAAACTTGATTGCTTCCCGTTCCCCAGGCGCTGCATAACCCACCAAGAGTTTTTTTTCCTCATAATTTATAATTATATGTAAATTATTATATATCGGTAAGCGCTAAATTCGCAATAGTCACAGCGCCTAGGGAAATGGGAGGCAAAGAGGACTGATCTCAGGTAGTGAAGGGTAGATCTATTTGGATCAGGTGATCACCTAGGTCTGCTGACCGTCACTTGTAGCGTCAAACACCTGCTGGTAGTGTTTGACTGTGTTGCGGTGTTCAGTAATCACAACGCCTGTTTGTCTTTAACATACTGACCTCATTAACTACCACCGTTAGTTTTTTCCGTTACACTTGCCAAAAGGTACACACACACACACACACACACACACACACACACACACACACACCAGGAGGTAGTGTTTACACTAGCTAGTAAGGTATATACACCCTAGAGCCAGCAGTTACATTACTTAATAGGATATAAACTTTAAAGACCCCATCTCACACTATATTAGACCTTTGTGTACCGACCTTTCCTTACATATAAGATCACTCACTCCAGTATAAGTAAGTTTATTTAGACACAGGTACACACAAGTACCATATTTTCCTCAACACACCAACTATATTCCACAGAAGTAGGGCGACCTAAAAAGAAAAACGAAAGTTTTTTCTTTATAAATTTAGCGATTTATACAGAAGGGGTTACTAGCCCCTTGCTCCCATAAGTACAATTATCATCCATAATGTACACTAGCTAGGATAACCCCAAAAAGTCAAACTGACTTACTTCCACTGGGATCCTGTCAACCCAACCCACCATACACCCCACCATACACCCCACCATACACCCTCTTACCTCTGGGGACGTCTCCGTTCTAACTTCACCACCACAAAACTCGACGTTATCATCTCTGAAGTCTTTTATATAAGAAGAATGAGGCCTCCACTGAACAGCTCCATTACATCAATACAGCTGTTCAGTCACTAATTTTAATTTAATGTTTATGCGTGAGTTCAGAAGTTCGCGTTAGTATATACGTAGATCATGTTGGTTATTGTCAGCGCTGTATAGCCCTTGTAGTTTAGCGCTTCTTTTTATAATAATAATAATGTTGATTATTGTAACATTGTTAGGTTAGAGTTGTGTACCGTATTTTTTTATTTCGTTTTTAATAGCACGTGTTTTTTTTTTTTTTTTTTTTTTTTTTTGTAAGTAACCAAGCTAACTTTGTGTTAAACATCAGTCATATGTATATGAAGATGGTCGGTTAATAGGGCTTGAAGCCTGCTAGTAATAGTAATAGAATAGTATTAGAATAAGCATGTTCTCTACACATATGCTGCTATGTATGATAATCTATGTAACTATTTGTGTATACCTGAATAAACTTACTAGTCGACAACACGAAGGCCATTAAGGTACATGTAATCTGCTCGCCTTTAGTTAAGAATACTCTTTAATACACTGAGAGATATAACACTAATTCATAGACTGTACGAGGGTCGTTAAGGCTGCATCTTAACTGTTCACCAAAAATACTTTAATTCATGAAATACGAATTAAACACAGCGTATGTTCACTGAAAGATGTACACCTCTCATAAGGAAGTTTTTTTTAGGCACAGGTACACAAAAACACAATTATGTCAGTTATCATACATTGTAAAATATGCAGAACAACCACTATGAAAAACAGTGAAATTCCAAGCGCTTTCGTGATTTCTCACATTATCAGGGAACTGTGATGATGTGAAAAATCAGGAAGATAAGATAAAATAAGATAAGATTTCGTTCGGATTTTTAACCCCGGAGGGTTAGCCACCCAGGATAACCCAAGAAAGTCAGTGCGTCATCGAGGACTGTCTAACTTATTTCCATTGGGGTCCTTAATCTTGTCCCCCAGGATGCGACCCACACCAGTCGACTAACACCCAGGTACCTATTTGCTGCTAGGTGAACAGGACAACAGGTGTAAGGAAACGTGTCGAAATGTTTCCACCCGCCGGGAATCGAACCCGGGCCCTCCGTGTGTGAAGCGGGAGCTTTAGCCACCAGGCCGCTTGGAATTTCACTACGTATTCTTTTCACAGTGGTTGTTTTGCATATTGTGATGTTGCCTGTTTACTGTGGCCACGGTGGCCCCGTAGCCAGGTGGCTAAAGCTCTCGCTTCACGCTTCACACAGCAAGTGTCCGGGTTCGATTCCCGGCGAGGGTAGAAACATTGGACATGTTTCCTTACACCTTACATCTGCCCGAAATGCCTAGCCATGCTAGGTGTTCTAGTGGTACACTGTAATCATTATTTTACTACATGTAAACCACACAATAACCAAATTCTGTAAACTCAGCATTGTAATACTTATAGAGAATAAACTTTGAATTTGAATTTGAATCAGTAAAATGGATATCTGGGTGTTAGTGGACTGGTGCGGATCGCATCCTGAGACAAAACTGACCTAATTTGCCCGAAATGCTCTGCATAACAAGCGACTTTCTATATAGTAGTATATATATAGTAGTATGTCACTGATGTCAGCTAGGACTGTATACCTTGTACATGTACTTGTAGAAGTAAAGATATTATTATTATTATTTTTAAAGAAGTCTATGTTATAATTATCATTTTCGTTTTCTTTCAGACAAATAGCACCACCTTTTCTATTACTAAATTATTTTCATTATTCATTCAAGAATGTGACTTATGTAAATGTTAAATAAATATCACAGATTTTGTTCGGATTTTTAACCCGTATAACTCATGTCATCAAACTGTCTGCCTTATTTACTTTGGGATTCTGGAATCCGCTTACCCAGAATGAGACCCACAAGTCTCCTAACACCCAGGTACATACTTTCTGCTAGGTGAACAGGGACAGCAGCTGTAAGGAACCATGCCCAGCGTTTCCCCTCAGTGTGAGTAGAAGCCGCTCCCAGCTGAGTCACTATGTACAGAACAGCATACAGCAAAAAAAAAAACTCGGTGTTAACACGCTGATAATTTACTCTAAACCTTATGGCGAATAAGACACATGTGCATCACTTTGATACCTTTGTTTAGGAAGTGTTTCACTGCGCAAAAGGCTTCTTGAGTAGAGTACAGAACTACAATACTGGAGACAGTTGACAGTTGAGATGTTGAGATGGCCCGGTGGTCTGGTGGCTAAAACTCCCGCTTCACACACGGAGGGCCCGGGTTCGATTCCCGGCGGGTGGAAATTCCGACACGTTTCCTTACACCTATTGTCCTGTTCACCTAGCAGCAAATAGGTACCTGGGTGTTAGTCGACTGGTGTGGGTCGCATCCTGGGGGACAAGATTAAGGACCCCAATGGAAATAAGTTAGACAGTCCTCGATGACGCACTGACTTTCTTGGGTTATCCTGGGTGGCTAACCCTCCGGGGTTAAAAATCCGAACGAAATCTTATCTCTTATCTCTAGTGTAGATAGTTCAGTTCTACAATGTTGATCAACTAGGAGTAGATGCTGACGATAAAATTCGTCAGAAGTGCTTCCTGACACGGGTCTTGAACAGATGACCCGTTCCTGAGTACAAAAGGCGTGTCAGTGGTTGTCCAGGGCAATGCTGGACATAGTCCGGGATCCACATTCTCAAAAGTGATGTCCTCAATGTGAGGAAGTGGGAGGTGGATTATGGAAGTGTTAGGTGGATTAGGGAAATTTTAGGTGGATTACGGAAGTGTGAAGCGGATTAGGCGTGCATATGCTAGCGGGGTGGAGAGTATTTCCCAAGGATCGGCAGAAGTGTGTCTTTTATCGCTAGGTGCACGAATATGGCTGCAGTCGTCTCAGGAGCTTGATTAACAGAGAAAGGTAGGAGAAGGTGTCGGTTCAGTGACAGGGTCATGTGGCATTCCAGCAGGTAATAGATCAACACATTCCTAACATCATGGTGGCAATGATCGCGATGCTCTTCATCAGCTCCTTTCTAGTGGGGTAATTGAGGCAAAGGCGATGGATGTAAGTCCCGTACCCAATGTTTGGCTGGGGTTTTGATGTGTTTACCTGGAGTTTACCTGGAGAGAGTTCCGGGGGTCAACGCCCCCGCGGCCCGGTCTGAGACCAGGCCTCCTGGTGGATCAGAGCCTGATCAACCAGGCTGTTGCTGCTGGCTGCACGCAAACCAACATACGAGCCACAGCCCGGCTGATCCGGAACTGACTTTAGGTGCTTGTCCAGTGCCAGCTTGAAGACTGCCAGGGGTCTGTTGGTAATCCCCCTTATGTGTGCTGGGAGGCAGTTGAACAGTCTCGGGCCCCTGACACTTATTGTATGGTCTCTTAACGTGCTAGTGACACCCCTGCTTTTCATTGGGGGGATGGTGCATCGTCTGCCAAGTCTTTTGCTTTCGTAGTGGGTGATTTTCGTGTGCAAGTTCGGTACTAGTCCCTCTAGGATTTTCCAGGTGTATATAATCATGTATCTCTCCCTCCTGCGTTCCAGGGAATACAGGTTTAGGAACCTCAAGCGCTCCCAATAATTGAGGTGTTTTATCTCCGTTATGCGCGCCGTGAAAGTTCTCTGTACATTTTCTAGGTCGGCAATTTCACCTGCCTTGAAAGGTGCTGTTAGTGTGCAGCAATATTCCAGCCTAGATAGAACAAGTGACCTGAAGAGTGTCATCATGGGCTTGGCCTCCCTAGTTTTGAAGGTTCTCATTATCCATCCTGTCATTTTTCTAGCAGATGCGATTGATACAATGTTATGGTCCTTGAAGGTGAGATCCTCCGACATGATCACTCCCAGGTCTTTGACGTTGGTGTTTCGCTCTATTTTGTGGCCAGAATTTGTTTTGTACTCTGATGAAGATTTAATTTCCTCATGTTTACCATATCTGAGTAATTGAAATTTCTCATCGTTGAACTTCATATTGTTTTCTGCAGCCCACTGAAAGATTTGGTTGATGTCTGCCTGGAGCTTTGCAGTGTCTGCAATGGAAGACACTGTCATGCAGATTCGGGTGTCATCTGCAAAGGAAGACACGGTGCTGTGGCTGACATCCTTGTCTATGTCGGCTATAAGGATGAGGAACAAGATGGGAGCGAGTACTGTGCCTTGTGGAACAGAGCTTTTCACCGTAGCTGCCTCGGACTTTACTCTGTTGACGACTACTCTCTGTGTTCTGTTAGTGAGGAAATTATAGATCCATCGACCGACTTTTCCTGTTATTCCTTTAGCACGCATTTTGTGCGCTATTACGCCATGGTCACACTTGTCGAAGGCTTTTGCAAAGTCTGTATATATTACATCTGCATTCTTTTTGTCTTCTAGTGCATTTAGGACCTTGTCGTAGTGATCCAATAGTTGAGACAGACAGGAGCGACCTGTTCTAAACCCATGTTGCCCTGGGTTGTGTAACTGATGGGTTTCTAGATGCGTGGTGATCTTGCTTCTTAGGACCCTTTCAAAGATTTTTATGATATGGGATGTTAGTGCTATTGGTCTGTAGTTCTTTGCTGTTGCTTTACTGCCCCCTTTGTGGAGTGGGGCTATGTCTGTTGTTTTTAGTAACTGTGGGACGACCCCCGTGTCCATGCTCCCTCTCCATAGGATGGAAAAGGCTCGTGATAGGGGCTTCTTGCAGTTCTTGATGAACACAGAGTTCCATGAGTCTGGCCCTGGGGCAGAGTGCATGGGCATGTCATTTATCGCCTGTTCGAAGTCATTTGGCGTCAGGATAACATCGGATAGGCTTGTGTTAATCAAATTTTGTGGCTCTCTCATAAAAAATTCATTTTGATCTTCGACTCTCAGTCTGGTTAGCGGCTTGCTAAAAACTGAGTCATATTGGGACTTGAGTAGCTCACTCATTTCCTTGTTGTCATCTGTGTAGGACCCATCTTGTTTAAGTAGGGGCCCAATACTGGACGTTGTTCTCGATTTTGATTTGGCATAGGAGAAGAAATACTTTGGGTTTCTTTCGATTTCATTTATGGCTTTTAGTTCTTCCCGCGATTCCTGACTCCTAAAGGATTCTTTTAGCTTAAGTTCGATGCTTGCTATTTCTCTGACCAGTGTCTCCCTACGCATTTCAGATATATTTCAGATATATTGTGTGGTTGTCACTTTGTTATGGTTTCGATGCGCCAAGTGCATTAAGTGGCTATGGAAGCTATCTGTTTACAATAGTTTACCGCAGGCTGGTGGGGATGTTGACCTGGACCTATGTGTCGCTGTTGGCCAGGCTGGCGGCCTCATCTGCCGTCTCGTCGCCTTGAAGGTGACTTCATCCCTGGGAGTCCAGTGCCTGAAGGGTGCGCAAGATCAACGTGACGAGCATGATGTCTGAAGGCGTGGATTGCGGCAGTGGAGTCGATGTGAATCACCGAGGGCCCTAGTGGAAGGGACTGGTGCTGTTATAGTGCATTAGTCAATGCCTGGAGAACAGCCACCATTTCAGCCTGCGTGATGATTCAGTGGTATGATGGTCTCCATTCATCTCTGTGTCCGTCATGGTACATCCCGCATGCCGCACGCTTAACATCAGGGTTCACCAAGCCATTTAAATTCAATTCAATTCAAGTTTATTCTCTGTAAGGGTTACAATGTGGGGTTTACAGGTTTTGGGTATTGTGTGGTTTACATGTTATAAAATACTAATTACAGAGGGGGCCACTAGGACACCTAGCATGGCTAGTCATTTCGAGCAGACTTAGATTAATTCTTAACATTAAATCCTTACAGATTATGGTATTAAGGCTAAGTGACTACATCATAATTTGTGAGTTTAGCAATGTGAATGCTTTTGTTTTGGCACAATACAAGGTGTCTATATTGGAGTATCATAGGCAAACTTATGACTAGTTAGCATTTATTATTTTAAGATTAAGATTAGTATTTCTGGGTTTATAGTCAGTGGGTGAGTGAGTGCAATTGTGAACCACCAGGTGGTTATCATGCAGTTAGTTGTCGGGGTGGATCAGGGAGATATGATGTTTTCTAACTGTAGTTTTGAAAGTGATGAATGTGTCTGCAGTTCTAGAGTTTTCAGGTAGGGTGTTCCAGATTTTAGGTCCTTTGAAATACATTGAATTTTTATAAAGGTTTAGTCGAACACGGGGAATGTCATAGAGATGTTTGTGTCTGGTGTTATTATGCCTGTGGATCCTGTCACAACTATCAAGAAAGCGTTTTAGGTTAAGGTTAATATTGGAATTTAAGGTCCTGTAGATATAGATTGCACAGTAGTAAGTGTGGATGTTCTGAACAGGGAGTAAGTTTAGATCTATGAAGAGTGGGGGGGGAGGGGTGTAGCCAGTGATGGGATTTAGTGATTATTCTTACTGCGGTTTTTTGTTGGGTTATTATTGGCTTTAGGTACATTCGTCGCTCAACCTCTGGGACGAGCGGACGTGAGCTGAGCCTGCCCTCTGCTGTCAGCCAGTGACAACTTGGTTTTCTCAAAATGGCACAGCAGGCAAGAAGAAGGGTAAACACTGTCGGCATAGAAGTGGTGCGTGGGGCTGTGCATGCCCACTCACCTCAAGTTTTATTACCTGCCATCATCAGGGACACATACGGCATTGCCAACGAAGAGCTGTATTGTGTAGCCTTGAACGGGGCATATAGAATTTTTGTGAAATTTCTCAATGCAAGTGTATACGAGGACATAGTCGCCAGGTTCCAAGATCTTTGTGTACCAGTGAATCCTGCAGTGACGGTAAGGCTACATGATGTGTCCCGCCATTATACGTGGGTGAAGATCAGAAATGTACCCTTTGAGGCTAATGAGGCAGACCTACGTGCCGTCTTCGAGAAGTTTGGGACTGTTCATATGGCGACATTGGGGAAATGGAAGGAAGGATCGTATTCTGGGATGCCTGAAGGAAGTTTTTCCTTAAAAATGACATTGAGGCATCCTATTCCTTCCTATATTTTCCTAGAAGACTTCAGGACTCAAGTAATGGTGACTTACGCAGGGCAACAACGTACCTGTCGATTATGCGGTGCCTATGATCACATTGCTGCACAGTGTGTTAAACAACAGGGTACACAGGCGAAGGAGCAGCATAAGGAGGCATCAGAGGACCTTGAGACGTTGAATTTGGCACGACCTGAGTCGGTTTCCTTGAACAAGGCTTGGAGTGTGGAGGTCGAGGAGGCCTTGAGGGAGGAAGAGTGTGTAACTCTTCCGAGAGAGACATGCACTGCCGGGCAGGCACCGGAGACCAAAGATGTGGTGTCACTGGGTGAGGACAGGGCCGTGGAGGCTACCATTGATTCAGTCATCCACGACCTGTTAGGGACCCCAGGAGAGGTCACAGTTGAGGGGCTTGTGGGTGCCCTGGATGCTGCTGGGGTTCCAGGTGGTGAGAGGGGTGAGGCATGTCAGAGACCCAGGTTGAGGCTGGGTTGCAAATTGGCACGGTGGTGGCGGAAGTGCACGGGGATGGCTTCCGGGTGGAGGCGGGGAGAAAGGCTCGAGTGTCAAGGAAGAGAGCGGCAGTGCCCTCGGACGTGGATGATGTGGATGTGCTCACTCCGGCACAGCGTTCGGGCAAAAAGGTTTGGGCTGAAGTGGTTGAGCATGGACCTGGGGGGTCCAGGGGCAAGGGGCATGTGAAAGCAGATCACAGAATGGTGATTGAAGATCAAGGGCGTATAAAGGGGAAGGGGGATAAAGGTGGTGCAATACGTAAAGGAAAACCTCCATTGACAAATTCAAGAGTCTCTCTATAAATGTTAATGGTCTGAAAAATTCTAGGAAGTGTGAATGGTTTCATGAGATGCTCATTAGGTATGGTGTAGATGTAGTGTTTGTGCAAGAGCACAACCACAAACCGGGTTGTATGTTGATGATTGAGGGGTATACTGTATATGCGGCACACTCAACGAGATTGAAAGGAGGAGTGGCTATTTTGGCGAGTGAGGCTAGCCCGTTTACTGTACATCATTGTGAGGAGGGGGGTGAGGGGAGGGTTATAAGAGTGGATGGGACATAGGGAAGAGATAAGATGTCTTTTGTGTGTGTTTATGGTCCGGCGGAGGGGTCCAGTCGAGTGAAGAATGAGTTTGTACGTGAAGTGTTGGTGTATCACTTAAGGTCGCTTCCAGCATTAGCTGTGGTGGGAGGGGACTGGAATTGCGTTATACGCCGCAAGGATGTGGAACCTAGGGGAGCAGGATATTGTTCTGACGTTCTGAGGGACCTGTTAACCGGGGTGGGGTTGGTGGATGTGGAGGGGGGGCGGCGTGGGAGGTGCAGCACACCTTTGTGAGGCAGGGGTATGCTGCACGGCTGGACAGGATATACGTGACAAGGAAAGCAGTGGTGCGGAGTGTAAGGGTTTTGGATGTCTTTTTTTCTGATCATAGAGGTGTTTTGGTGGATTTGGGATGGGAGGGTCGGCCGAACAGGTATAAGAGTTATTGGAAATTGAATGTTCGGTTGCTTCAAGATGTTGAGGGGAGGGTCCTATTTGCACAATGGTGGAAAAGCTTATGGGAAGGGATGGAAGTCAATGGGGATGTGTTGAGATGGTGGGATGTGACGGCGAAGACGAGGATTCGAGAGTTCTATGTCCGACAGGGAAGGCACGAGAATCAGTTGGCTTATGGGCTTATTAGGTATCTTGAGGGGCAGTTAAGGGAGTATTATGAGAGAGGAGGGGGGGATGGGAGCCCCTGTGGCTGACATAGAGGGAGTGAAGGAACGCCTAATGGAAGTGCAAAATGAGAGGTTTGATGCGGCAAGGGTTTTAGGGGGGTTGGAGGAGGTCATGTGGGGTGATAGACCATCGGCGTGTGTCCTGCGAGGGCAGGGGCGCCGGCGCGTTGCAATGGAAATGGTGGGTTTGAGAGTTCTTGAGGACATCGAGGGGTATAGGGAGGGACAAGATTTGGTGACGACGGAGGGGATGGGAGGGTATGTTGATGCTTGGCTTAGTGCACATATGAGGAGTGTGGGTGTGAGAGAGGGGGCTTTAAGAGAGACAGGGGGATGGGTGCGGAGTGTGCTGGACAGGGACGACAGGGAACAGTTACAGGGGCCTATTGTGGAGGAAGAGGTGTGGACGGCTTTAATGAGTATGAGCAGGGGTAAGGCACCGGGGATAGATGGGCTGCCTGTGGAGTTTTACATACAGCATTGGGGAGTATTAAAAGATTTTTTGGTGCAATTATTTAATATCATAAAAGAGAGGGGTGCGTTGGGACCTTTGCAGGCGACAGCACTAGTAGTTTTGGTGCCAAAGGGTGAAAGTCAGTGCACAGTGAGAGATTACTGGATAATATCACTCATGTGTGCAGACTACAAACTTTTTGCAAAAATTTTGGGAAATCGTATAAAAAAGGTCATTGGAAAGGTAATAGTGAGGGGTCAATATGGGATTCCAGGGAGATCAATGTATGAGGGGCATGGGGTTATTAGAAGGTTTATTGAGGGTCCGCAAGAGGGGGAACGAGGGGTATTGGCGTTGGATTGGAGAACGGCATATGACAGTGTCGAGAAGGAGGCTCTGTGGAGAATCATGGAGTGGCAGGGGTTCGGGGAGGACATTGTGAATTGGGCACATACTTTATATCGGGGAGCTGGGATGTGTGTACAGATAAATGGGAGGGTGGGGTTGCATGTGAAAATGGGCAGGGGATTGAGGCAAGGTTGCCCGTTGTCACAAATATTATTTGCATGTTTACAGAATCCGTTTTATAGGGCAGTGGAAAGGTGCATACAGGAGGGGGTAAGGGAGGACATATGAGGTGGGAGTCCCAGTATCATAGGTTATGTTGATGACACAACTGTCCTAGTGAGTGGGAGGGAGGGATTGGAGAGTCTGGAGAGAGTTATAGATGTTTTTGGGATGGCAACAGGTATGGCAGTGAATGTGCATAAATCAAAGCTCATGAGATTGGGTGAATGGGATGGGCAGGAGGGCGGGGGTGGGGGGATGAGGTGGAGTGTCGTGGACTGGGTGAAAATTTGTGGAGTTGTGTATGTGGGTAATGCTCAGATGGCGAGGGAGAATAATTCAAAGGGTGTGGTAGATAGGGTATTGGGAAGATTGTCAGGATTGAGGCCGACACATCTTACGCTACACCAGAGGGTCATTGTGGTCAATGTGCTTTTGTACAGTAAAATATGGCATGTGGCAGCTTTGTACCCTTTGGTGTATGGGGATGTCCGGAGATTGTTGAGCAGAGTTTTCTGTTTTGTCTGGGGTTCGGGATGCGATTGGTTGAAAAGGGAGGTGGTAACACTTCCGGTGGCCTTGGGAGGGCTGGGGTTAATTCATTTGGAAAGAAGGTTGAAATGTGTATATGTGAAACATGGGTTGCTAAGGGCTCGGGGGGAAGGGAGTGGAGGGTTGGGGATGCTGCAGGGAGATCTTCGGAGATGGTGGAAGGGACAAGATTTGAGAGATGGTGAGGAGTTGTTGCGTCTATTGATGATGGTCAGAGAGCCGAGAAACATGCGGGTAGGGTCCATGGAGAGGAAGATATGGCCTAGGGTGGTAGTGGCAACGGAAGGAGTGTACCCGATGTACGCATGGGAAGACATTTGGGGTCGATTAAAAGGGTTACGCATCCGGCCACGCGTGAGGGAGGTAATGTATAGGTTTCTTCACGGAATATTGCCGTCTGGGGTTGTTTTACGAAATAGGCGAATAAGGGAGGGTGGGGAGTGTCAGGTTTGTGGGGTAGATGAATCAGCTTTTCATGTAGTTTATTTTTGTGAAAGCCTAGGGATTGTGCGGGAATGGTTAGGGAAAGTAATCCGGTATGTGGGGGGGAAAGGGTTGTCGGTTTTGAGAGCGCTCAATTTAGATGTAGGTGGGGTTGGGGTAAAGGTTCAAAGGGCAGTGGCTTACTTAATGGTTGATTTTGTGTATATATCATGGGCAATGAGAGACAAAGGGGCGGAGGAACGTAGGATGGCCATAGCAGCATCCTTTTATAGAACAAAGTGTCGCAACAGGGAAATATATGGTAGGAGGTGGGAGAGGGATTTCTCGGAGGGCTACAGGGACTTTCTTTTGAGGGATTTATGGTCTTTATAAGCGGTCAGGGGCATGAACGGGCTGGCCTTCCCAGAGGGGGGGGGGTGTTGCAGAGGTCGATTGTGTGAGTGTGTGTGGAATTGTGTGAGGAAAGGATGTTGAGGTGATATTCAATGTGATATTCAATGTAATGTCTTGGTGTTATTGTGAACACCGATGATTATAATTTATCTAAGGATTCCTTCATGTTTTGTAAGGATGTACATAAGCATGTTAGTATATAAGAATATTTTAACCTGTAATTATACATGTCTACCTATATATGAGCAATGTAACTTGTCATAATAATGAGGTTCATTCGTCGCTCAACCTTTGGGACGAGCGGACGTGAGCTGAGCCTGCCCTCTGCTGTCAGCCGGTGACAACTTGGTTTTCTCAAAATGGCGCAGCCGGCAAGAAGAAGGGTAAACACTATCGGCATAGAAGTGGTGCGTGGGGCTGTGCATGCCCACTCAGCTCAAGTTTTATTACCTGCCATCATCAGGGACACATACGGCATTGCCAACGAAGAGCTGTATGGTGTAGCCTTGAACGGGGCATATAGAATTTTTGTGAAATTTCTCAATGCAAGTGTATATGAGGACATAGTCGCCAGGTTCCAAGATCTTTGTGTACCAGTGAATCCTGCAGTGACGGTAAGGCTACATGATGTGTCCCGCCATTATACATGGGTGAAGATAAGAAATGTACCCTTTGAGGCTAATGAGGCAGACCTACGTGCTGTCTTCGAGAAGTTTGGGACTGTTCATATGGCGACATTGGGGAAATGGACGGAAGGATCGTATTCTGGGATGCCTGAAGGAAGTTTTTCCTTAAAAATGACATTGAGGCATCCTATTCCTTCCTATATTTTCCTAGAAGACTTCAGGACTCAAGTAATGGTGACTTACGCAGGGCAACAACGTACCTGTCGATTATGTGGTGCATATGATCACATTGCTGCGCAGTGTGTTAAGCAACAGGGTACACAGGCGAAGGAGCAGCATAAGGAGGCATCAGAGGACCTTGAGACGTTGGATTTGGCACGACCTGAGTCGGTTTCTTTGAACAAGGCTTGGAGTGTGGAGGTCGAGGAGGCCTTGAGGGAGGAAGAGTGTGTAACTCTTCCGAGAGAGACATGCACTGCCAGGCAGGCACCGGAGACCAAAGATGTGGTGTCACTGGGTGAGGAGAGGGCCGTGGAGGCTACCATTGATTCAGTCCTCCACGACCTGTTAGGGACCCCAGGAGAGGTCACAGTTGAGGGGCTTGTGGGTGCCCTGGATGCTGCTGGGGTTCCAGGTGGTGAGAGGGGGGGAGGCATGTCAGAGACCCAGGTTGAGGCTGGGTTGCAAATTGGCACGGTGGTGGCGGAAGTGCACGGGGATGGCTTCCAGGTGGAGGCGGGGAGAAAGGCTCGAGTGTCACGGAAGAGAGCGGCAGTGCCCTCGGACGTGGACGATGTGGATGTGCTCACTCCGGCACAGCGTTCGGGCAAAAAGGTGTGGGCTGAAGTGGTTGAGCATGGACCTGGGGGGTCCAGGGGCAAGGGGCATGTGAAAGCAGATCACAGAATGGTGATTGAAGATCATGGGCGTATAAAGGGGAAGGGGGAAAAAGGTGGTGCAATACGTAAAGGCAAACCTCCATTGACAAATTCAAGAGTCTCTCTATAAATGTTAATGGTCTGAAAAATTCTAGGAAGTGTGAATGGTTTCATGAGATGCTCATTAGGTATGGTGTAGATGTAGTGTTTGTGCAAGAGCACAACCACAAGCCGGGTTGTATGTTGATGATTGAGGGGTATACTGTATATGCGGCACACTCAACGAGATTGAAAGGAGGAGTGGCTATTTTGGTGAGGGAGGCTAGCCCGTTTACTGTACATCATTGTGAGGAGGGGGGTGAGGGGAGGGTTATAAGAGTGGATGGAACATGGGGAAGAGATAAGATGTCTTTTGTGTGTGTTTATGGTCCGGCGGAGGGGGACAGTCGAGTGAAGAATGATTTTGTACGTGAAGTGTTGGTGTATCACTTAAGGTCGCTTCCAGCATTAGCTGTGGTGGGAGGGGACTGGAATTGCGTTATACGCTGCAAGGATGTGGAACCTAGGGGAGCAGGATATTGTTCTGGTGTTCTGAGGGACCTGTTAACCGGGGTGGGGTTGGTGGATGTAGAGGGGGGGGGCGGCGTGGGAGGTGCAGCACACCTTTGTGAGGCAGGGGTATGCTGCACGGCTGGACAGGATATACGTGACAAGGAAAGCTGTGGTGCAGAGTGTAAGGGTTTTGGATGTCTTTTTTTCTGATCATAGAGGTGTTTTGGTGGATTTGGGATGGGAGGGTCGGCCGAACAGGTATAAGAGTTATTGGAAATTGAATGTTCGGTTGCTTCAAGATGTTGAGGGGAGGGTCCTATTTGCACAATGGTGGAAAGGCTTATGGGAAGGGATGGAAGTCAATGGGGATGTGTTGAGATGGTGGGATGTGACGGCGAAGACGAGGATTCGAGAGTTCTATGTCCGACAGGGAAGGCACGAGAATCAGTTGGCTTATGGGCTTATTAGGTATCTTCAGGGGCAGTTAAGGGAGTATCATGAGAGAGGAAGGGGGGGGATGGGAGCCCCTGTGGCTGACATAGAAGGAGTGAAGGAACGCCTAATGGAAGTGCAAAATGAGAGGTTTGATGCGGCAAGGGTTTTAGGGGGGTTGGAGGAGGTCATGTGGGGTGATAGACCATCGGCGTGTGTCCTGCGAGGGCAGGGGCACCGGCGCGTTGCAATGGAAATGGTGGGTTTGAGAGTTCTTGAGGACATAGAGGGGTATAGGGAGGGACAAGATTTGGTGACAACGGAGGGGATGGGAGGGTATGTTGATTCTTGGCTTAGTACACATATGAGGAGTGTGGGTGTGAGAGAGGGGGCTTTAAGAGAGACAGGGGGATGGGTGCGGAGTGTGCTGGACAGGGACGACAGGGAACAGTTACAGGGGCCTATTGTGGAGGAAGAGGTGTGGACGGCTCTAATGAGTATGAGCAGGGGTAAAGCACCGGGGATAGATGGGCTGCCTGCGGAGTTTTACATACAGCATTGGGGAGTATTAAAAGATTTTTTGGTGCAATTATTTAATATCATAAAAGAGAGGGGTGCGTTGGGACCTTTGCAGGCGACAGCACTAGTAGTTTTGGTGCCAAAGGGTGAAAGTCAGTGCACAGTGAGAGATTACCGGATGATATCACTCATGTGTGCAGACTACAAACTTTTTGCAAAAATTTTGGGTAATCGTATAAAAAAGGTCATTGGAAAGGTAATAGTGAGGGGTCAATATGGGATTCCGGGGAGATCAATGTATGAGGGGCATGGGGTTATTAGAAGGTTTATTGAGGGTCCACAAGAGGGGGAACGTGGGGTATTGGCGTTGGATTGGAGAACGGCATATGACAGTGTCGAGAGGGAGGCTCTGTGGAGAATCATGGAGTGGCAAGGGTTCGGGGAGGACATTGTGAATTGGGCACGTACTTTATATCGGGGAGCTGGGATGTGTGTACAGATAAATGGGAGGGTGGGTTTGCATGTGAAAATGGGCAGGGGATTGAGGCAAGGTTGCCCGTTGTCACAAATATTATTTGCATGTTTACAGAATCCGTTTTATAGGGCAGTGGAAAGGTGCATACAGGAGGGGGTAAGGGAGGACTTACGAGGCGGGAGTCCCAGTATCATAGGTTACGTTGATGACACAACTGTCCTAGTGAGTGGGAGGGAGGGATTGGAGGGTCTGGAGAGAGTTATAGACGTTTTTGGGATGGCAACAGGTATGGCAGTGAATGTGCATAAATCTAAGCTCATGATATTGGGTGAATGGGATGGGCAGGAGGGCGGGGGTGGGGGGGTGAGGTGGAGTGTCGTGGACCGGGTGAAAATTTGTGGAGTTGTGTATATGGGTAATGCTCAGATGGCGAGGGAGAATAATTCAAAGGGTGTGGTAGATAGGGTATTGGGAAGATTGTCAGGATTGAGGCCGACACATCTTACGCTACACCAGAGGGTCATTGTGGTCAATGTGCTTTTGTACAGTAAAATATGGCATGTGGCAGCTTTGTACCCTTTGGTGTATGGGGATGTCCGGAGATTGTTGAGCAGAGTTTTCCGTTTTATCTGGGGTTCGGGATGCGATTGGTTGAAAAGAGAGGTGGTAACACTTCCGGTGGCCTTGGGAGGGCTGGGGTTAATTCATTTGGAAAGAAGGTTGAAGTGTGTATATGTGAAACATGGGTTGCTAAGGGCTCGGGGGGAAGGGAGTGGAGGGTTGGGGATGCTGCAGGGAGATCTTCGGAGATGGTGGAAGGGACAAGATTTGAGAGATGGTGAGGAGTTGTTGCGTCTATTGATGATGGTCAGAGAGCCGAGAAACATGCGGGTAGGGTCCATGGAGAGGAAGATATGGCCTAGGGTGGTAGTGGCAACGGAAGGAGTGTACCCGATGTACGCATGGGAAGACATTTGGGGCCGATTAAAAGGGTTACGCATCCGGCCACGCGTGAGGGAGGTAATGTATAGGTTTCTTCACGGAATATTGCCGTCTGGGGTTGTTTTACGAAATAGGCGAATAAGGGAGGGTGGGGTGTGTCAGGTTTGTGGGGTAGATGAATCAGCTTTTCATGTAGTTTATTTTTGTGAAAGCCTAGGGATTGTGCGGGAATGGTTAGGGAAAGTAATCCGGTATGTGGGGGGGAAAGGGTTGTCGGTTTTGAGAGCGCTTAGTTTAGATGTAGGTGGGGTTGGGGTAAAGGTTCAAAGGGCAGTGGCTTACTTAATGGTTGATTTTGTGTATATATCATGGGCAATGAGAGACAAAGGGGCGGAGGAACGTAGGATGGCCATAGCAGCATCCTTTTATAGAACAAAGTGTCGCAACAGGGAAATATATGGTAGGAGGTGGGAGAGGGATTTCTCGGAGGGCTACAGGGACTTTCTTTTGAGGGATTTATGGTCTTTATAAGCGGTCAGGGGCATGAACGGGCTGGCCTTCCCAGGGGGGGGGGCTGTTGCAGAGGACGATTGTGTGAGTGTGTGTGGAATTGTGTGAGGAAAGAATGTTGAGGTGATATTCAATGTTATTCAGTGTTATTGTGAACACCGATGATTATAATTTATCTAAGGATTCCTTCATGTTTTGTAAGGATGTACATAAACATGTTAGTTTATAAGAATATTTTAACCTGTAATTATACATGTCTACCTATATATGAGCAATGTAACTTGTCATAATAATGAGGTTTCATACCTGTTTTTTAACTAGTGGAACGTTCTGGTATTGTATATAATGTAAGATCTTGCCTGGGGTGTTTTTGCTTATATATTGTTACAGATGTTTTTTTTTTTCACATTTTCATTATATATGTTCAAGTGAATGAGTTTTTGATCTTGTGTATTGCCAGGTGAAACTGGTCAGTTTTTTTTTTTTTTTTTTTTTTTTTTAATTGGGGGGGAGGGGGGGTAGGAGTTTAAGTAATCTCTGCAATAGCAGGTCATGTGATACACATGTCATATTTTAGATGTCTAATGTTGTCCATTCTCTGTAGGATATGATGTATAGATTATCTCCGGCAGTGTAAATAATCTGTCTGCAGGAGGGAATAATGTGTAAATTTATTTATTATTGTGGTAGGTTTGTGTGTAGCGTGTTTTTAGGGTGATATATAAGATGCTAATTACTATCAAGGACTGTTGGTGGTTATGAGTGGTGACGGCAGACACAGTTACTAGGCATGTGGGGGGGGGGGGGGGGTGAAGTGTCATCGGTAGTGTCTTAAACCCACCACCGTGCACGATATTAATTATTACCATAGGGTATATTAGGGTAGGGTGGATTGTGTTCTATGGTGGATGTGAGCCATCAGGTTCAGACATTCCTTGTATTATAGTGTCAGCCGTTTGGCTGGCTGGATTGTGTTTATATATATATTGTCATTGAAGTTTTTAATGCTTTTGCAAATGTGTATGTATAAGAGTTTTGTCACCGTGTATTTAAGGTGAAAGTGGCACGTTTTTATGGGGGGGGAGTGTAAGCTTTACTGGGTGGGTTGTATGTGTATGTGTATATGTATGTATGTGTATATGTGTATATATATGTATATATATGTATATATATGTATATATATGTATATATATATATATATATGTATATGTGTGTGTATATATATAATATATATATATATATATGTATGACCACCTTTTCATGTGAAGCACAGTACGTACAAGCGGTGTTTGATTTGAGTGCAGCAGCCAGTTCTGTCATTATATATGTGCTTCTTCAGTACTGTGTAGTCAGTTGATTATTGTTCACTGCCTGTATCTTGTTACATATTGATTATGTACCCATATATTTTTGTACCTGAGTTTTAAATAAAATATAAAAAAAAAAAAAAATAATGAGGTTTCATACCTGATTTTTTTTTTAAATAGTGGAACGTTCTGGTATTGTATATAATGTAAGATCTTGCCTGGGGTGTTTTAGCTTATATATGTTACAGATGTTTTTTCACATTTTCATTATATATGTTCAAGTGAATGAGTTTTTGATCTTGTGTATAGCCAGGTGAAACTGGTCAGTTTTTCACTTGGGGGAGGGGGGGGTAGGAGTTTAAGTAATCTCTGCAATAGCAGGTCATGTGATACACATGTCATATTATTTTAGATGTCTAATGTTGTCCATGCTCTGTAGGATGTGATTTATAGATTATCTCCGACAGTGTAAATAATCTGTCTGCAGGAGGGAATAATGTGTAAATTTATTTATTATTGTTGTAGGTTTATGTGTGTAGCGTGTTTTTAGGGTGATATATTATAAGACGCTAATTACTATCAAGGACTGTTGGTGGTTATGAGTGGTGATGGCAGATACAGTTACTAGGCATGGGGGGGGGGGGGGGGGTTGAAGTGTCAGCGGTAGTGTCTTAAACCCACCACCGTGCACGATATTATTACCATAGGGTATATGAGGGTAGGGTGGATTGTGTTCTATGGTGGATGTGAGCCATCAGGTTCAGACATTCCTTGTATTATAGTGTCAGCCGTTTAGCTGGCTAGATTGTGTTTATATATATTGTCATTGAAGTTCTTAATGCTTTTACAAATGTATGAGTATAAGAGATTTGTCACTGTGTATCTAAGGTGAAAGTGGCACGTTTTCATGGGGGGGGGGAGTGTAAGCTTTACTGGGTAGGTTCTATCTATTTTTTTTTTTATATGACCACCTTTTCATGTGAAGCACAGTACGTACAAGCGGTGTTTGATTTGAGTGCAGCAGCCAGTTCTGTCATTATATATGTGCTTCTTCAGTACTGTGTAGTCACAGTTGATTATTGTTCACTGCCTGTATCTTGTTACATATTGATTATGTACCCATATATTTTTGTACCTGAGTTTTAAATAAAATATAAAAAAAAAAATATTGGAATTTAAGGTCCTGTAGATATAGATTGCACAGTAGTAAGTGTGGATGTTCTGAACAGGGAGTAAGTTTAGATCTATGAAGAGTGGGGGGGGGGGTGTTGCCAGTGATGGGATTTAGTGATTATTCTTACTGCGGTTTTTTGTTGGGTTATTATTGGCTTTAGGTGTGTTGCTGCAGTTGAACCCCAAGCACAGATAACATAGGTGAGGTATGGATATATAAGTGAATGGTATAGTGTGAGAAGGGCAGTTTGTGGCACGTAGTATCGTATCTTGGAGAGGATCCCCACCGTTTTGGATACTTTTTTTGTTATGTGTTGGATATGGGTGCTGAAATTTAGGCTGTTGTCGAGGTATAGGCCAAGGAATTTGCCCTCATTATGTCTGGCAATTAGAGTGTTGTCGATCTTAATGTTCAGTTGCGCAGCACCTGCTCTGCTACCAAACATAATATAGTAGGTTTTGCCAGTGTTAAGTGTAAGTTTATTGGCTGTCATCCTAGTCGATATTTTGAGCAGCTCCTCGTTAACAATGGTGTTGAGGGTGGCAAGATTAGGGTGGGAGATGACATAAGTCGTGTCGTCAGCAAAGAGAATGGGTTTCAGGTGTTGGGATATGTTTGGAAGATCATTGATGTAAATGAGGAAGAGCAGGGGTCCAAGGACACCTCCCTGCAGAACTCCAGTATCAAATGGCCGTATTGATGAGGCTGTGTCTTTAATGGTGACATACTGATACCTATTAGAAAGGTAGGATTTAAAATATGCAAGCGCATGGCCTCTTATACCATAGTGGTCAAGTTTGTGGGGTAGGATGCCGTGGTTTACTGTGTCAAACGCTTTTCTTAGGTCAATAAAAATTCCTAGCGTATATTCCTTATTTTCCAATGCTGTGTAAAGCAGGTCTAGCATTTTTATAATTGCATCATTAGTGCTTTTATTTTTCCTGAATCCAAATTGGCAGGGGTTGAGTATGTTTTGTGACGTTATAAATGAATATAGTCTCCTGTGCACGAGTTTCTCGAAGATTTTGGATAGCAATGGTAAGTTTGATATTGGCTTATAGTTGTTTACGTCTGTAGGGTCATCACCTTTATGTATTGGTGTAACCCTTGCTGTCTTGAGTAGTGTTGGGAAAGTGCTAGTTTCTAGTGACTTCTTAAAAAGTAATGTAATAGCATGCGAAAGGACATGGGCCGCTCGCTTGTACAATAATGGTGGGACGTGAGACAGATTCCCCGAGTTATTTTTAAGTGACCTTATGATCGCGGCGACTTCCGTGGGCTCAGTTGGTACAAGATAGAAGGAATTTGGGAAATTCCCATCTAGGTAGTCCCCGGCATGGGCATTGGTACGCGGGATTTTACTGGCGAGATTAGATCCTATGTTTGAGAAGAAGTCGTTTATCTTGTTAGCTGTATCAGTGGGATGCAGTGGTGTTTCATGAGGTTTAGTTAGAACAATATTCTTGGTTTTTTTTAGTTTGTGGGTCCCCAGAATCTGGGAAAGTGTTTTCCAGGTCTTTTTTTATATCTCCACTTGTGTCAGTGAATCTGCTGGAGTAGTACAGTTGTTTGGCTTTCTTTATTAATTTGGTGAGAACTGATGAATAGTGTTTAAGAATATCTTTGTGTATTAAGCCCTGTCTATATTGCTTTTCATATTGGTGTGTCTTATCAATGGATTTCAGAATGCTGCTGGTTAGCCATTGGCAACCAAGCCGTTTATTCGTGATCTGTTTCGTTTTTATAGGACAATGTTTGTTGTATAGTCTAAGTATTTTGTTAAGAAAAATGTCTGTCCAATCGTCAATACCATTGGCATTGGAGAATTCTGTAGGCCAGTCAACAGTCTCTAGGTCTGCTGTGAAATTCCATATTGAGGCCTCGTCATGGAGTCTAAATGAAACTTTGTTGTATTCGAGTGGTGGCTTACTAATGTTTGTTAAGAGGAAGGTTGGGTAGTGGTCAGTAGTGCTATCTGTGATTATCCCTGATTTAAGGGGGGCTAGTATATTGGTCCATATGTGGTCTATTATGGTTGCACTTGTCTCAGTCAGCCTGGTTGGTTTAGTTATTGTTGGTATGAGAAGTGTGTTGTTCATATTGTTGATGAAATCAGTTACAGTCTGATCATGTGGTAGGCCAAGGTTGATATTGAAGTCTCCAGCTAAGAGAAGGTGGTGCTTATTCATTTGTTAGATTCTCACTGAAGTTTGGGATGTTTGTGTGGGGTATCCGGTATATGGCACCGATTGTTATAGGCGTCTTGAGGTTTTTTACAGTAAAATTAGCAAAAATGTATTCCCCATATTCATCACTAAAGCAATTAGTGCTAATACAAGATAGTTAGTTAGAGTAATAGATTGCAGTACCACCCCCAACTTGGTATGGTCTGCAGTTGTGGATTGCTGTGTATCCTGGTAGTGGGTAGATATCAATTGTGTCCTGCTTAAGCCAGGTCTCAGTAAGAATAATGCAGGAGAAGGGTGTCTTTAGCGACTCAAGGAGTGCCAGGAGGTCATCATAGTGTTTGCTTAAGGACCTGATGTTGTAGTTAAGAATTGATAGACTTTGAGCAGTCAGAGCTCTCAGTTTGGGCCATGCTTGCCTCAGCAGAGCGTTTCAACACATCTGAGCCGCAGAACTGCTTGTTGACAAGGAAATGCATGGCACGGCTGTCCGCAGGCTCAGGAAGCCATGGAGAGGGGAAGAGTATTCCAGATTCGGAAGGTCGTTATCTTTCCAAGGAGAAATTACAGAGGTAGCAGTCACTATGTCGCATCAGGCATAAACCATAGCCAGGGAATTATCGGCGAAGGCAGTGCAATCTTGTGCTCTGGATGTGGAGAGTCGTATCTTTATCAAGGTATCCGATGGACGGTGGAGGATCTTGGTGATGTATTGTTGGTCCACTGGGATGCCCCAGTCATCAACCGTATAGTATGGTCTTGAATTCAAGCTCGAGTAATAGCTTCAGCACACCTCACCTGACTATTCCCCTCACTACACTCCCTATATATAGGATCATCCTCTCTTTGATAAAGCCCACTGTGTGAGAGAAACGTTGTCCACAAAGGACTGCATTGTATTGAATACATATAAGCATGACTGTCTGGCGTCCAGCAGACAGAGGATCAAGCCTCCTCCACGTCTTGCGCTGAATGACCCACATGGGTTTAGAGCGTAACATAAATTAAAACAACAACATTGCATTCGTGCCTCTATTTTTGTATCTTCTGGTAATCTGCCCCGGCATCAGTGGTATCCTACCACACCCTAGGATGCCGCCCACAACAATCGGCTAATTTCCAGGTACCTATTTAATGATAGGAGAATAAGGTTAAATATATAATGAGAATTGCCCTCACGTCAGGACTCTACACATGAGTCCAGGTCTTTCTCTTGTGAGCCGATGACGCACCCACTTAATTACATGTATCAAGATTATTATTTATACGAGCAGAATAAGTCGTAATGAACAATCGTCAATAAACAAGATAGACGAGGACACTGTGGGGTATAACAATAGATGTCTCACGAGAGCTTCTGGGGCTGTGGGATAAGACATTAGAATCACAGTTGGGGCTGCTGATACAACAGATCACAGGTGTGTTGGTTGTAAAAGTTGTCATATTGTAAGCTCCGTGGCTGAGTGGTTACAACGTTGGGCCTGGGATGTACAAGGACTACGGTTCGAGTCCCCTTCAAGTATCCTCTTTATCATTATTTTTCTTCAATATCTCACGTACCTAGTGATTAACTCCCTTTCCTGATCTTGTTTTGTCTGGGAGTTGAAGGTAATAAGCAACACTGTATAAGGCGCCTGAGAGAGAGCGACCCACATCTGTTACTCTTATATAGGTTCGCTGAGTAGATACCTGGCCACTTGTCCACACATATATGGTCAACACTTTAGTCAGATGTGTTAGTAATACAAACGCCTTTATGGTCACTACATGATCTTTAAGTATGCTTATTTTTTTTCACTTATATATGGATATTTTGTTCTCTCAACCTGTGTTGAGAGAACAATTTGGAATGTTAAACCTTTATTATTGTTAGTAAGCTCTACACTCGTAGGGGAATCATACAGTGCCTGGGGAAGGGGATGTAGTCAGATTTAATCCTAGGTTCGGGAGAACATCTCTGATTCCTTGAAGGTACAGTAGATGTTGCCTACACTGGTCAGCTTTACAAATGTTATGCTTATAATACGAAAAATTTTGGCTGACTGAGGTTAGCAGCTCTTGGCCAGTATAAACTCATTACGTAACTAACTTACTCATCGGGTATATACACTGTAAGGTGCAAGTCTCTTGGTATATATATACTGAGAGCTTATTTCCTACTTTACAGATTAAAGTATGTATTCTTAACTGATGGTGAATAATTTAAATGCAGCCTAAATGATCTTCGTAAGTCAAAAAGGCTCAAACACCATTAACCAAACTAACCCACTCAACCCCTGGAGGTGTGTGACTCAGTGCATATTCGTTGAGATCATTTTTTTTACTTTAGGGATTAAAGTATTCTTGAGTGATGGTGAGCAGTTAACATGGGGCCTTATTATCAATGACCTTCGTGCAGGCTATAGACTTTAAATTCCAGTTACCTGCTTAGAGAAAACACAAAAAGTGTCCGGGGCCCAAGACCGTTCGACTACCTCCCACCAGGCACGAAGGGGATTACCAATAGACCCTTGGCTGCCTTCAAGAGGTGAACTGGACAGGCACCTAAAGTCAGTACCCGATCAGCCGGGCTGTGGTTTGTACGTTGGATTACGTGCGGCCAGCAGTAACAGTCTGGTTGATCAGGCCTTGAACTATCGGAACGCCTGGTCAAAGAATGGATCTCAGGGGTGTTAACTCCCCATGTACACTGGGAGGGGTGTATATCAACATGTATAAAGAGATTACGTCAGGCACTTTTGTAAGGGATGAACTGGTGGTGAGCAGGTTACACGCAGCCTTAAACACCCCAATTAACCACCTTATCATTGTCACGTTTCTTAATACTACGATAATAAACAAGTGAAATCTTTGAAGCTGCCGTAGCTGATAGACCCGTGTTGGACTACCTGACGATATCCTCACCCGCCCGCAGATATCTTCCAGCTCAGACTGACAAGATTCCAACACTGTCACCATCCTGCATGATGAAATGTGACAGGGGGAACTTAGCTACCTTTGTTTCCACTGTGTAACTATCATGTAGAAAAACAAGAGAGGGTAGTTCTTCAATGTTTTATTCTGATATATGTGATTAATCTTCAATTATTTGACATGTTGTGGGTGGGCTGCCACATAACCGATTAGTAGAAAGCAATCTTGACACTCACCGCCTGACACCTGCCATGACACGTGACGTCTTATGACACATAGCATCACGGGTGACATGTAGAGCACCTTACATGACACGTGCCATCATTCATGATATGTTTGTCATCGTACATGACATGCGACATCATTCATGATATGTCTGTTATCTTACATGGCACGTGTTATCCTTTATGGCATCTTACAAGACACGTGTCATCACATATGTATGACACAGGATATTATGCATGACATGTCATCTTTTATGGCATCTGAAACCACGTGACATGTTACACAGGTGACACCATCTATGACATCTCGTACATGACACCTGACACCACATGTCATCCGTGACATCTGACTGACATCTGACACACGCACATCAACCGGGATGACAATGCTTGGACAATTGCTCCAACTGAGACTTTAAATACCACTATTATTACATTAAAGCATGGACAGAAATAGTCTAATTCTGAATATGAAATTCAATATAAATACATCTGTATCTCGATTTTGATATAGCACCAACAGTGAAATAATTTATTGGATAAATCTGATATAATATAGTCATTTTTATTTAATGATTATTCAGATTTAGGCGAGTCAATACTTTTTTCTCCCAATGATTCTTTTTTTACATTAATCTGCATATTACTGGGAAGTATTGACAACTATGTAAATCGTTGTTATTTCGTCCAAACAGGAACACTGTTATGGAGAGAGAGAGAGAGAGAGAGAGAGAGAGAGAGAGAGAGAGAGAGAGAGAGAGGGAGGAAAGGAATGAATGAGAAAGGAAAGTAGGAAAAAGTAATATGAAGGGTAAGTCGTAGACAGGAAAGAAAGGGGAAGCCCAGAGATAGTCACAGCTTCCACTTAAATGAAAGCGTATATGTAAGCTTCCCAGTAGGATATGTTTACCTTGATATTACATCATGATTGGATGAGGACCGAGGGAGCACCTTAAGGAACATCATATCCAAAAGATTCAAACAGGACATTTAAAGATCTCAAATGACTTATTAAGCTTAAGTTAATCATAATTTACTCTGTAAAACATAAACGTTTCAAATTATGCACGAGACCTAAATGAAATCTTACATACGCTGTCTCGTAGTCTCCGCTTGTTCTTTATATTTTAAGAAACTGACCTCTTACAAGACCTCCACTTGTCCACAGTATCTTTTGAATATTTTTTAAGACTTTAAAAAGTCCAGTAAGTGATCTCCAAATACCCAGTCACTTAAATCTTTTGGAAAGAACTGAACTTTAAGGTATTTCTAGTGATATTCAAGAGACACTAAGAAGCATTTTAAAGCCTTCCTTTCGACTTCCAGGGATGTCGTCATATGATTTAGTCTGTTTCTTCATGAGCATCTTCCTCTTCGAAGTCCTCTTCGTCATCGACAGTTGCTTCCTGGTACTGCTGGTACTCTGATACCAAATCATTCATGTTGGACTCTGCTTCGGTGAATTCCATTTCATCCATGCCCTCGCCCGTGTACCAATGAAGGAAAGCCTTACGTCTGAACATAGCGGTGAACTGCTCGGAGATGCGCTTGAAGATCTCTTGAATGGCAGTGGAATTGCCGATGAAAGTGGAAGACATCTTGAGACCTCGAGGTGGTATGTCGCACACGGCTGTCTTGACGTTGTTGGGGATCCATTCAACAAAGTAAGGAGTATTCTTGTTCTGGATGTTGAGCATCTGTTCGTCGACTTCCTTCATGGACATTTTACCTCTGAAGATGGCAGCGACAGTGAGATATCGTCCGTGGCGGGGGTCGCAGGCGGCCATCATATTCTTGGCGTCAAACATTTGTTGGGTGAGTTCGGGTACATTGAGAGTCCTGTAACTGACGGCTTTGCGGGCGGTAAGAGGCGCGAATCCTGGCATGAAGAAGTGGAGGCGAGGGAATGGTACCATGTTGACAGCTAGCTTTCTGAGATCAGCGTTCAGCTGGCCGGGGAACCTGAGGCAGGTGGTGACGCCGGACATGGTGAGAGAGACCAGATGATTTAAGTCGCCGTAGGTCGGGTTCTGCAGCTTGAGGGTTCTGAAGCAAATGTCGTAGAGAGCTTCGTTGTCGATACAGTAGGTCTCGTCAGTGTTCTCAACCAGTTGGTGGACGGAGAGAGTGGCGTTGTATGGTTCAACTACAGTGTCGGAGACCTGCAACAATAAAATATGAATTAGCCACGAACAGTGACTAACGCAATGGCCTGCTAGACCGGCTTGTTATGGGTTCATGCCCCCCGTGCAGTGAGTAGTCATATATATTTATGTGTACCAATATATTTAGTGCCTTTATCTTTGCTACCTTCATCTTTCGCTTCTTAAAAATATGGCCTTTTGTTTTCCTATCACTACCACAGCTATCTAGACAAAAGCAGAAGTAGCTGGCTTGTAAACTTATAAAATCTAGCGAGGCATTTTACACAAGGAGTGGTGGAGGCTCGATCCTCTCTCCTCTAATCGCAAAACAGACACGCTACCTAAAAGTACCCACCTAACCGTAAAAATGTTACCCTTAAGTGAAAAGGGATTTGGAATCATAATCCACGTCACGACGGTTGTGCCCTGATCAGGACCAATCAAAAAGTCGCCTAAACATTAGTAGTAAATTGTTGCAGCCGGTATATTACAAGAAAGCAGTTGCAAAAAAATATTAAAAGCTAATTATTATACTTAAAAAAAAAATTAAGCATATGTATTCAAATAGGTAATTTACATAAAGGAATGGAGAGAGGAGGTAAAGAGAAGAGGGAGCAGGGGAAATGGGTAGAGGAGGATGATATGATGAAAACGTAAGGATGAACACTGCAGCAGTCCTTCCGGCCCATGCTTGGCAAGTCTTTCTCAAACCCAAACCCACTAAAATAAGGAAGAGGTGTAGAGGGAGGGAGGGAAGAAGATAGTTTGAACGAGGGAGAGAGAATAAGAGGAAAAATAAGACAAATACTGAGACGGTTACACCTGCCAAGACTAACCTTGGGTGAGGGCACAACGGAATAAGTGTTCATGATTCTGTCTGGGTACTCCTCGCGGATCTTAGAGATGAGGAGAGTGCCCATGCCCGAGCCAGTACCACCACCCAGGGAGTGTGCCAGTTGGAATCCTTGAAGACAGTCGCAGTTCTCAGCCTCCTTCCTCACCACGTCCATCACTGAGTCCACCAGCTCGGCACCTTCTGTGTAGTGACCCTTGGCCCAGTTGTTACCAGCGCCGCTCTGACCTGTAACAACCATCAACACCACGATCATAACACAACCACTGTTGCTACAACTACACCAAGTAGTTAATAAAGTAGCTACAGCTATTACTGGTACTACAAGTTCACTTACTATTACTACTAAAGAATAAAATGGCACAATACCATAACCGGAACAATACACAGATAACCTGCACATAGGAGAAACTTATGACGATGTTTCGGTCCAAGTCGGACCGAAACATCATAAGCTTCTTTCCCCTATGTGCGGATTATTAGTGTACTACTACAACTACTGCAACTACACCTATTACTCTTAAAACCACAACTACTATTGTTGCTACAAGAGCTACATAAATTACAATACTGTTACTTCAGTCACTAAAACTAATTAAAATTATTGTAAACTAGGAACTAAATCTGGCCGACGTTTCGGTCCTTCAGCACACTATCAACTCGTTATAATAGTACGTGAAGAACCAAAACATTGTCCGGTTTTCATTTCTGATTTGGGGGTTATTTGTGAATTGTTTCGCCCAGAGGTATCGGAAGAGCGAACCCGGATTCTTTCTGTTGTGGGTGAAGGGTTCTACATCTAAAATGCAACTTTCTCCATATCGTTTTGTATGAAACGCGGGAAGCTCAAGCGAGATTGTAGAGTACAGAGATTCAGCCATAGCGAATGGCTCTGTAGTGAACGGGTCAGTACGGACGTCTCCGCAACACCGAACTAACGTTGTTTTAATGTGAGCATCAGAACCTCACCAGAACTTACCAAAGACGAAGTTATCAGGCTTGAAGAGCTGGCCATAGGGTCCGGCTTTGACAGAGTCCATGGTGCCGGGTTCCAAGTCGACGAGGATGGCACGGGGAACATAGTGGTGGTAGCCGGAACCCTCGTTGAAGTAAACATTGATTCTCTCCAGCTGCAGCTCTTCGATGTCTCGGCTCACTCCCTGGTACACACCGTTGGGGTCGATGCCATGTTCGTCACTGATGATCTCCCAGAACTGTGGAGTACACGAACACATGGTTAATATCTCGTCATATCCAGACACGAAAGTGTAATCAGCACTGATCAGTGGCATAAAGTAGATATAAAAGTAGATGGTGTAGAAATGTCATGAATTATGCAGAAAAGCAAACTATCGTTGGCTTGTAATACTGAATACATTTCACTGGGTTTACTTCCTTTATAACTTGTTAGGTAAAAGTACACTTGTGTAACTATGCGAAACTTTATTGTGGCAACGTTTCGCTCTTAACAAAGCTCCTGGAGAGCGAAACATTGCCACGATAAAATGTCGCATTACTCACACATTTTCACCTAATATATTGTCGGTAATTCTACCAACATTATTACAGCATAGTTTGTGTTACTCCTACCGCCGGTCAAACCGAACCCTTACTGATAACCTATAACAGAATATAAGAGAAGTACTGTATATAACCTTACACTGAGACAGCTCAACAAGACCACTATAGATTAATGAAATATACATAATTTTTCTTAAAGTTTCTCTATTTTATTTTATTCAGTTTTATTATATAAAATTGTGAAGGGCTTATCTTGGCTAGTGTTACGATTACTCTGCTATATTTTGGTCATGTTTTTATTATACGATAACGCAACATGTTTCTTGCGTATGTGAGAGGGAGTTTGCGAGGCTGAGATAGAGGGAAGGTGACAGGGATTTTATGTGCTATCATTAAGAACACGGATATCTTTTACTAATGTTTTCTTACGCAGGCCTAATAAGGAGGAGGGAGGTGGAAATGAACTGGATATCATGAACCTCTGCATCTTACTTGTCTCTCTCTCTTTGCTAGTGTAACTTTCTCTTATGTTAAGTGTTCTCCCGACCTTCTCCCCCCTCTGCCTTGTTCCCCCAGGCCTCACCTCCCCGCTTGTGCCATGTAAGTCTCACCCCCACACCGTCGCCATGCTAGTTTTTGCTGTGTTCCACCACTGGCGTCTTTCAGTGTGTCCCGCCATAAGTACTCCCAACCTCCTGCCTTCTTACCAACTAAATATTTTCAAAAAATGCACTCGGACCAATGAGTTGACAGGTCGCTGCTAGCCTCGGTATGGTAGCTGCTAGCCTCGGAATGCTGGCTTCTGCTTATAGTTGCTGCTAGCCTCGGAATGCTGGCTTCTGCTTATAGTTGCTGCTAGCCTCGGAATGCTGGCTTCTGCTTTAGTTGCTGCTAGCCTCGGAATGCTGGCTTCTGCTTATAGTTGCTGCTAGCCTCGGAATGCTGGCTTCTGCTTTAGTTGCTGCTAGCCTCGGAATGCTGGCTTCTGCTTATAGTTGCTGCTAGCCTCGGAATGCTGGCTTCTGCTTATAGTTGCTGCTAGCCTCGGAATGCTGGCTTCTGCTTTAGTTGCTGCTAGCCTCGGAATGCTGGCTTCTGCTTTAGTTGCTGCTAGCCTCGGAATGCTGGCTTCTGCTTTAGTTGCTGCTAGCCTCGGAATGCTGGCTTCTGCTTTAGTTGCTGCTAGCCTCGGAATGCTGGCTTCTGCTTATAGTTGCTGCTAGCCTCGGAATGCTGGCTTCTGCTTATAGTTGCTGCTAGCCTCGGAATGCTGGCTTCTGCTTATAGTTGCTGCTAGCCTCGGAATGCTGACTTCTGCTTATAGTTGCTGCTAGCCTCGGAATGCTGGCTTCTGCTTATAGTTGCTGCTAGCCTCGGAATGCTGGCTTCTGCTTATAGTTGCTGCTAGCCTCGGAATGCTGGCTTCTGCTTATAGTTGCTGCTAGCCTCGGAATGCTGGCTTCTGCTTATAGTTGCTGCTAGCCTCGGAATGCTGGCTTCTGCTTTAGTTGCTGCTAGCCTCGGAATGCTGGCTTCTGCTTTAGTTGCTGCTAGCCTCGGAATGCTGGCTTCTGCTTTAGTTGCTGCTAGCCTCGGAATGCTGGCTTCTGCTTTAGTTGCTGCTAGCCTCTAACTCAAGAAGTCGTAATGACACGATTGCAAACAAACCATGGTACGGGTGGAGCTTGAAGTCGCAGCGAGTCGTGAAACTCCAGGCCAGCGTGTAAGCCACTCGGCCAGCTGGCTACAACAAGATTCGTCCAATTAGGTATATTTATACACCATAGGGAGGTTAGCATGAGTCCCACTGTGGCCACAAATGCAAGTTTTTGCAACTGAATCTCCAGCGTGTTCAAGCCCCACCCGTACCGTCTTATAACGATTTCGTGAGTCATGATGACGGCTTTGAGGGGACTTGAGCTAGAGTTCGTCATGGCTACGCTGTACAGTCGCTGCTGCCTATGGTCGCTGCTGTTATGTAGATACTAGCATCTGTATGGTCTCTGCTGCCTATAATAATAATAATATCTTTATTTACTACAAGTACATGTACAAGGTATACAGTCCTAGCTGACAACAATGACATACTACTATATAGAAAGTCCCTTGTTATGCTCCGCATTTCGGTACATTTCGGGCAAATTAGGTCAGTGTCCCAGGATGCGACCCACACCAGTCGACTAACACCCAGGTACCCATTTTACTGATGGGGAACATAGACAACAGGTGGAAAGAAACACGTCCAATGTTTCTACTCTGGCTGGGAATCGAACCCAGGCCCTCGCCGTGTGAAGCGAGAGCGTTAGCCACCAGGCCACCAGAGCTGCTGTTATGTGGATGCTAGCATCTGTATGGTAGCTACTACCGTGGTTCACCATACCACCATCACGTGTCCCTAGACACACTAGCAGGGTCCCACCCACCATACTGCCGACACCACTGAATGGGTCATATCGTGACAAAGATTCATGTCAGGATTTTTTCTCCGGACGAATAAACCATCGGCATTATGAAAGCTGCACTGTCGTAACGGTAAAATTCGTAGTGCTTTCATAACAAAGGACAAATAGGAGGTAATAAAATTTAATCCGAGGAAGAGAGGGTAGCCTCCATTATCTTGGATAAAGAGCCTTTCGCTACCACTGAGACACCTCTACAGTGGCACCAACAATAAACTACTTGATCAGGCCCTGATCCATCGGGAGGCCTGGTCATGGACCCGGCCGCGGGGGCGTTGATCCCCGGAATAACCTCCAGGTAACCTCCAGGTAATTAACTTTATTATATTTTAATTAATGTAACTACATTTAGTTAACAAAAATACTGCAGTATCTCATAAAAGAAGAATTCACTGTGAAATGTCAACGGTGGTGAGGAAAGTTGTAGATGTGTGTTACCAATACCACAGCTGAATACTTGTGATCCTTATTGGGAGGTGAAGGAGAGAAGTGGAGTGACAGAAAGTGGGAGAGAGAAAAAGTGTAGTGAGAGAGAGAGAGAGAAAGATGAAGGAAAGACGTAATAAAGCGAAACTGAGATAAGCAAGATTTATTCTAATTAATATCACTAGTTACATAAACAGAAAACGAACAATTTCTATGAAGTGGAGAACAATATATTATACAGTTAAGGTGAATGACATGTATAACTACTCTGATCTTTTTGGGATACCTTAGATAATATACACTATGTATGATATTTGTACTTATGTGTACCCGTGCTTAAACAAACTTACTAAAGCCCCTTGTTATGCACAGCATTTCGGAGATCATATCAAAAACTGCTTCACATTTTCTTTATAACCCTTTGGGCAATTTAAACTAGCCAGGCTTTTTGAGAGATGAGTTTCTTATTAAAGTTCCAGACTGGCTGGGGGATACTTAGCCATCCTGAGAGACAATTTCCCACACTCCAGGCAAACCACTAGCAAATCTTAGGACTTTCTACGCCAGAATTTGAGACACGAAACTGAAACAGAACATTGAGCCTGACAATACACAACCAGCATATAGGAGAGAGGAGCTTACAATGACGTAAATGGTCCAAGTCGGACCGTTACGTCGTCGTAAGCTCCTCTCTCCTATGTGCTGGTTATTTATATATTGTTCCAGTCACAGTACCTTTTTGTTCTTTGCATTAAGCTTCAACTGAAACTTTAATGAACTAGTTTGATAAACATTTGTCAGAGGAAATATTAATATGTAAACACAGTTTCGCCAGCGAAGATCACATACACAAGCTATGTGATGCTACCACCAGTAAAAATCACAAACCATGTGGTGTTATCCGATAAGATAACAAAGCCTTAAAGACAGTTATGATATATAAACAAGGATGGAGGAGGGGATGGAGGAGACCGTGGATGAGGAGGTGTAGGAGACTGTGAAGGAGACGGTACCACTGAGCTTGAGAAAGGTTCAGCCATGTAAGGCCGGAGCAACTTGGTACTGCACCTGTGGGCGTGTGCCCCACGCCCTCACGTGCCTGAAACTGTGGGCGTGTAGCAGCCTCGGGTGTCCACGTTGCATATTTGGATTTGTCCTTGGATGTGCAAGATGTGTGGGAGTGGGCGTGGGTTTAGGACGTTTCGGGGGTGGTTGTGGGTGTGTAAGGTGTGTGGGTGTGCGGTCTCTTGGAGGTGAAAGGCGAATGTTTTGGCGTGGGTGTAACATGTGGGTGTAGCATGTGGGCGTGGGTGGCACCCTGGTGGATGAACCATGACCAGGACGAAGGTGTGTGTGTTCAGAGTTTTATAGGTGTTCCAGGTGTGGTAGTGGTAGTAGTGATGATGGTAGTAGTGTTGTAGTATTGGAAGTTTTAGTAATGGTGGTAGTGGTGATAGTGTGGTGATGTGTGGTAGTGGTGGTAACGTGGTGATGTTAGTGGTAGTGGTGGTAACGTGATGTTGGTGGTAGTGGTGATAGTGTGGTGATGTTAGTGGTAGTGGTGGTAGCGTGGTGATGTTAGTGGTAGTGGTGGTAACGTGGTGATGTAGTAGTAGTGGTGGTAGTGTGGTGATGTTAGTGGTAGTGGTGGTAGCGTGGTGATGTTAGTGGTAGTGGTGGTAGCGTGGTGATGTTAGTGGTAGTGGTGGTAGCGTGGTGATGTTAGTGGTAGTGGTGGTAGCGTGGTGATGTTAGTGGTAGTGGTGGTAGCGTGGTGATGTTAGTGGTAGTGGTGGTAGCGTGGTGATGTTAGCGGTGGTGGTTCAGAAAATTTGTTTTAAATCTCCATATAGTGACCACGAAGCTTTGACCTTACACGAGATCACTATTTCACATTAGCGTGAAAATACAAAAAAAAAAAAAAACAGAAGTATTAACACAGAGCCAGAACCAATATGACATATGGCATTCTCTGGCACTCTGTTAGTTAAGAGCAAGAACAGAGGAGAAATGCGATAAGCCTACTAGCCTAAGATAAGTAATTGACCAACAGAAGACTAAATTGGAACAACAGACAGTGGAAAGTCATCGTCTTTTGTCAAGACAAACGTTTTAAGTACCCACGAAGTGCAGAAGTATATACAAGTGTCAGCTGATAAACAGTTAGTGAGAACAACTTTCTCTAAGATTTTCTACAGCATCCAGCAGACGGAGATGTGCTGGGTCCTTAAGTGTTTCCCATCGTCTTCAAATCATTATTATTCCGTCAGAGCAGCAGGAAGGACAGCAGGTTAATAACTAGCAATGATAGATGTAGCAAAAGTGTGGCCTGACGAGCAGATGGTCAGCAGGTGGCTATCATTGGTTCCTCACAGGTGGAGGGGGTTCAGTGCCCTGACCCAGGAGGTCGGTAGAATAAAACCCGTCTGGTGGAGACACCTCTGACTCAACACCTTCACCCTCACGTACACATCTACCTTTCTCTCGTTACCAACCATCTGCCTATATTATCTACCTGTCTCTTATATCCTTCACTCACACATCTCTTTCACCTTCCCCACCCACACGCCTACCTCTCTCTCACCTCCCCATTTATATAGCTACCTCTCTCTTAACCTCCACCGACATCTATTCTCTATTAACTTTTTTTTTGAGTAACAGCCCCTCTCAGTAAATGACCCCGATCTACGAACTTTCAGGTTACACTCTGGTCCCTCTTTATAAACTTTTGGCCGAATCATTTGTGGTTCTCTTTCCTTCAGCTAGTAACTTAGTGTCCCGCTACACACCATCACAAGCACAACCACAACAAACCAGTGGAACACGAGGCTCAAAAAAAAAAGTTATTAAATCCTTGGCGACGAGTCTAGCAAACTTCACTCAAGCTAAACTTTATTCCTAGATAGGGTCGAGCAATTTAGTCAGCTTCGGCTTACCACTGTACACCCGGTAATTTATTATTATACTCATGGAGAAGCTCTAAACCCTACCAAGGGAACTGGGAGGTAGTCAGATTTTCAAGGAAGGGTACCTTCATTCATCCTTCGTAATCTTTGTTTTATCTCAGGAGCGCAATCCTTCAGTCTACGTTCAAGTCCTTCATTAATACTGTTTACATCTTTAAAGGAAAGGTGCCTTGATGCTGGTGGGCTCTTGGGTCAAGAGCCCTGGGTATGTTGGTGCAACAGCGTAATGAATGCTGGGCAACGAGAGGTGAAAATCCCAAATGAGACAATGGTGCTCTGTACATTTCGACTTGCTGAACAAGGACCTCGGCTGGACTTCGTAATATCGACTATAAGTCTTCCTCCTTTTTTGTCTCCTGTGGGATTTTCTCTCCCAATACTAGGACATCTGTACTGTAGGGATGTTTCGTCAACTAGTGGTTTGATAAAACCACTGACTGGTGAAACGTCTTCACAATAAAGATACCCAAATGTTGCACATATATCTGATTCATCTGCTTGTGGGTTTTGTAAAATATTAATGTAATTCAACTGACTTTAAGGCGTTACAGAAGAAATTATTGAAGACTTCAGACACTGTGTCTCCTTTTTGTGTTAACAGACCTTGAGGAGATTCCCTCAAGCAGTGACACATATTATGACGCAGATAACATTATCAGGTTGAAGCAGAACTGCTTTTTGTCGTGCAGGAAGTGTGTGTGTGTGAGAGAGAGAGAGTGTGTGTGTGTGTATTCCTTAAACACACACACACACACACACACACATAAGGGAGATGCAGCAGGATATAAATTTATTCCATCACTTGCGGGTAATACCCTCATCCGGCGGTCACTGAGTGTGTAAACACAGAATAAACATCCCCATGAGAGGAACACGGGAGAGGGACATAAGGATTTTAAAAATGTATACGGCATGTAGAATACGTTAATCTTTAAGTGTATGTGTATGTGTGTGTGTGTGTGTGTGTGTGTGTGTGTGTGTGTGTGTGTGTGTGTGTGTGTGTGTGTGTGTGTGTGTGTGTGTGTGTGTGTGTGTGTTTGTGTGTGTGTGTGTGTTTGTGTGTGTGTGTGTGTGTGTGTGTGTTTCCTGGAAAACAAACGCCCACTAACAAGAGCTTTCTGTCTCCAATGCAGAAAACGAGTTTATCGGGACGCCCTCCCATACCCCCAAGAAGCCTGTGTGGGTTCATAGTGTGGAAAAACTTCAGTACAAGTGCCCAAAAGGGAAAACATGAGATGCTTGCTTGCTTGACTTGGGAGCAGGTGATTGTCCATTGCTCTGGTGAGAGCCCTGACAGCACTAAATAAGGCTCGAGGCTTAGCCAACTACACCTGTTGCTCGGGCACCTAGTCTGCCCACACTCCTTATTCCATGGTTACTCATCCACGCCCCCAAGACCTTGTTCACTCACCCACGCCCTCTGCTCCATGCTCACAAACACTGTTGTACAAAATTACTAGACAACACCATTGTGCCTGAAAAACTAGCTGCAAGTAACCTAGATCAATAAACACACCTAAGAGAACTCCACAGACTCGGTGCAAAGCTCGCCTTGAGCCAATGAGATATAAGATTTTTAACCAGGAGGGTTAACTACCCAGGATAACATAATAAAGTCAGTGCGTCATTGGGGACTGTCTGTCTTATTTCCATTGGGGGTCCCTTCTCCCCCAGGATGCCACCCACAACAGTCGACTAACATCCAGATACCTACTTACTGCTAGGTGAACAGAGGCAGCAGGAATACGGAAACATACCCAGCGTTTAATCCGTGCTGAGGCAAGATCCCCCGGTCCCTCAGTATGTGAGATTAGGACGCTACCAACCGAGCTAAGAGCACACAAAATAGGTACCAGAGTCTTCTGGCAGTAACTAAAATATTTACAACCAATGAGAAACTAATCGGAAGCATCGCAATCGGAATACGAATCAGAAATCATATACAAGCTCTTATTCATCCCTATTCCTTATGTCATGGTATATACACCGAAGGACGTGTATATATATATATATATACAGGAAAGAGTAAGGTTATGAGGATAACAAAAAGATTAGGTGGTGAAAGACTGGATATCAAATTGAAGGGAGAGAGTATGGAGGAGGTAAATGTATTCAGATATTTAGGAGTGGACGTGTCAGCAGATGGGTCTATGAAGGATGAGGTGAATCATAGAATTGATGAGGGGAAAAGGGTGAGTGGTGCACTTAGGAGTCTGTGGAGACAAAGAACTTTGTCCGTGGAAGCAAAGAGGGGAATGTATGAGAGTATAGTTGTACCAACACTCTTGTATGGGTGTGAAGCATGGGTGATGAATGTTGCAGCGAGGAGAAGGCTGGAGGCAGTGGAGATGTCATGTCTAAGGGCAATGTGTGGTGTGAATATAATGCGGAGAATTCGTAGTTTGGAAATTAGGAGAAGGTGTGGGATTACCAAAACTATTATCCAGAGGGCTGAGGAGGGGTTGTTGAGATGGTTCGGACATGTTGAGAGAATGGAATAAAACAGAATGACTTCGAGAGTGAATAAATCTGTAGTGGAGGGAAGGCGGGGTAGGGGTCGGCCTAGAAAGGGCTGGAGGGAGGGGGTAAAGGAGATTTTGTGTGCGAGGGGCTTGGACTTCCAGCAAGCGTGCCTGAGCGTATTTGATAGGAGTGAATGGAGACAAATGATTTTTAATACATGACGTGCTGTTGGAGTGTGAACAAAGTAACATTTATGAAGGGATTCAGGGAAGCCGGCAGGCCGGACTCGAGTCCTGGAGAGTTTACATGGAGTTTACCTGGAGAGAGTTCCGGGGGTCAACGCCCCCGCGGCCCGGTCTGTGACCAGGCCTCCTGGTGGATCAGAGCCTGATCAACCAGGCGGTTACTGCTGGCTGCACGCAAACCAACGTACGAGCCACAGCCCGGCTGGTCAGGAACCGACTTTAGGTGCTTGTCCAGTGCCAGCTTGAAGACTGCCAGGGGTCTGTTGGTAATCCCCCTTATGTATGCTGGGAGGCAGTTGAACAGTCTCGGGCCCCTGACACTTATTGTATGGTCTCTTAACGTGCTAGTGACACCCCTGCTTTTCATTGGGGGGATGTTGCATCGTCTGCCAAGTCTTTTGCTTTCGTAATGAGTGATTTTCGTGTGCAAGTTCGGTACTAGTCCCTCTAGGATTTTCCAGGTGTATATAATCATGTATCTCTCCCGCCTGCGTTCCAGGGAATACAGGTTTAGGAACCTCAAGCGCTCCCAGTAATTGAGGTGTTTTATCTCCGTTATGCGCGCCGTGAAGGTTCTCTGTACATTTTCTAGGTCAGCAATTTCACCTGCCTTGAAAGGTGCTGTTAGTGTGCAGCAATATTCCAGCCTAGATAGAACAAGTGACCTGAAGAGTGTCATCATGGGCTTGGCCTCCCTAGTTTTGAAGGTTCTCATTGTCCATCCTGTCATTTTTCTAGCAGATGCGATTGATACAATGTTATGGTCCTTGAAGGTGAGATCCTCCGACATAATCACTCCCAGGTCTTTGACGTTGGTGTTTCGCTCTATTTTGTGGCCAGAATTTTTGTACTCTGATGAAGATTTAATTTCCTCGTGTTTACCATATCTGAGTAATTGAAATTTCTCATCATTGAACTTCATATTGTTTTCTGCAGCCCACTGAAAGATGGAGATGGGAAGTACAGTTCCTGCACTCTGAAGGAGGGGTGTTAATGTTGCAGTTTTATAACTGTAGTGTAAAGCACCCCTCTGGCAAGACAGTGATGGAGTGAATGATGAAAGTTTTTTTTTCGGGCCACCCTGCCTTGGTGGGAATCGGCCGATCTGTTAATAAAAATAATATATATATATATATATATATATATATATATATATATATATATATATATATATATATATATATATATATATATATATATATATATATATATATATATATATAGTACTTAATCTCTATCTAAGGTTTTACAGTATCCTTGCTTGGTGTGAACAGGTAACAAGAGCCTCAATGATCCTCATGTGTTTGATGTTTTCTAAACCTAAACAAACAAGCAAATTCTCGATTGGAAAACTTCTGATATACTTTGTGTATAAACTTCAGAGATACACACTATATATGTCTTCGTTAGCAAGACTACGTTCGTTGTTGAATAACACTTACTGCCTTGTGACACATTAGTAATTGATCTGACGTGAATGAGCATATTGTGAAAGTAACTCATGCATATTATTATTATTATTATTATTATTATTATTATTATTATTATTATTATTATTATTATTATTATTATTACTATTATTATTATTATTTGGAAGCGCTAAATCCGTATTTTGAATCACGGAGCAGGGGCGGGTGGGAGATAAGATTTGATCCTAGGAAAGGAAGGGTAGCTCCAACTTTGGATCAAGAGCTTTTCATTAGCATAAAGGAGGACTAATGACAGGAGACTTAGTTTTAAGGGAAAGGGGTTAAGGTCCAAAGACCTCACCAGTCTTTAAGACATAATATACCAATACTTTAAACACCAAAAGGTCTTTACTCTTTAAAACAGGGAGGTTACCCCTCAGTGTATTTACACTGAAGAGAAAACTCCCTGTATATAAGCTTAAAAAATACCAGTGTATATACGTAAAAACATATCCCAATGTACTTATATACACAAGTATACGTCTCAGTGTATTTATATAGAGAAAAACCACCACGCTTGTATATACACTGGGGTACATACCTGTCAGTGTATATATTCTGATATAAAGCTTGAAAATAATAATGCTAGCCAACTACCTGTGTCAGATGTAGTAAATTTTCAACATCCACTGACAGCCTTACGAAATAAAATTACTGGTTTTAAGAATATATGCGCCAAGAAGGAATCTGTCTCTCACACACACACACACACACACAATACATATATATATATACATATATATATATATATATATATATATATATATATATATATATATATATATATATATATATATATATATATATATATATATATATATAAATCCCTATTTTAGAAATTAAAGTATATTTTGTTGGTATACAGACTACATGCAGCCTTAATGACCCTCGTGTGGTCGATAGGTTTTAAGTCCAATAAGCCTGTAAGGTAAATTAGGGCGTTACTCCTCCCTCCGGCAGGTGCCTGACCCCACTGTCAACATGGTAACTTATATGTCACAAGCTCCTAATGACCCTCACTAGGTTCCCCATTTGTTTTTTTTCATCTCAGTCCCCCGGGATAGGAAGAATGGAGAGAGAGAGAGAGAGAGAGAGAGAGAGAGAGAGAGAGAGAGAGAGAGAGAGAGAGAGAGAGATAAGAGGATTCAAAGGTCATAGTCACAGATGTTTATACCGGTCCCCTGACCCTCCTCCTCCTTCTCCTTCTCCTCCATCCCAGGAAATACTTTCACGACCACCTGTACCTAAAAATTACTTAATTGCTACTTATAAATTACGTTTAATTGAATACACGCACTCCACGGTGCACTAAAAGCAGTAGGATGAGAAATCCATACATGAATTCTTCCCCTGAATTACTAACCCCGAGGGTTGATACCCTGACAT